>NC_066343.1:10986826-11237158 GCF_022539315.1 Serinus canaria
AGGGCTCCTGCCGGCCCCTGACGCCTGCTGCCGCCCCAGGGCACGGGTGCGAGAGCGCGAAGGCAGCGCCGATGGCGGGGGCGGCTTCAAGGGCCCGGGCTGGGCTCCGGCTGTCGGGGCAGTGGCCAGGCCGGGGACAGGGAGGGGCGCCGGGCTGGTGGCTCACCGATGATCCTGACAGCCATTTGTCGCACGCGCCTCTGTGGGCTCTGCAGGTATGGCAGCGCCCAGCGCAGGTGCTCGGCCGCTCGGCTCTCGTCCTGCAACAGCTGCGAAGAGCGCCGGCAGGGAAGGCTCGGCGAGGGCTCTGCCCCTCGGCCGGCCGCTCCCTGTGCCCATCACCGGCCAAGCCGACCCGCACGGCCCGGGGCAGGGAGCAGGGCGGGGATCGCAGGCTGAAGGCCCCAGTGCGGAGCCGGGCAAGGCCGCCGCTTCCAACCCCCCGCATTGAGCACCTGGGACAGAGCTCGGGCTGCCGGGCTTTCCTTACCAGGTGCTCGGCGAACTTCATCCGCCTCTCTGTCCTCAGCAGCTCCTCGAGGTCCCTCCTCCTCAAAAAGCGTGCCGCACAAAGCAGGGCTTTGCCAGAGGCCTGCAGAGCAGCACAGAGCTGCAGTTGGCACCAGAGCCTGGGCCTCTTTACCGGTGTCCCTCTGCCACGGCCAGGGCAGGCTGGAGCCTGCAGGCTCTGGGGCGGGAGGCGGCCAAGCCCCCTACCAGGGGTGCGGTAGCATCGCACAAAACCTCACCTTGGCCACATGTGGGTTGTCATCGTGGCAGCGCAAGAATAGAGGGAGCAGGCTCTGGCTCACAGTTTTCGTGAGAGGATTTTCCCTCTCTTGCACTACCAGCTCCATCACCTGGCAGAAGAGCTGAATGGAGAGCAGCTGCACGTGCCTGTTGTCCTGGAAGGAAAGGAAAAGTCCTAAACACCAACTATTCCAGTCCCACTGGGGCAAAGGCCCAAATCTGCAGAGAGCACAGAGTTTCCAGGCAGGGTCCAGTGCCCTTGGCAGGGGGCACAGAGCCTTACACTCTCAAAGTGTGGCAGGAGGGGCTCAGCCAGCTTCAGGGCGTTGACGCTGGGTAGCATGAGGTCTTTGTCCTGAAGCATCTGTGTGAGCACACAGAGGCTCATGCACACCATCTCTGTGTCTGGGTCAGTCAGCTTCTCCACCAGGTGTGGATACAGGCCACGTATTCCTCCGTCCTGGGTGCAAGAGGAGGCCGTGCTGTGAAGCCGTGAAGGGCCGCAGCACCCACAGCTGGTTGGGCCACTGGGGCAGCGGAAGCGGGAGGCAGGAGAGCTGGGAGCAGCTGCCTCTGCTGCCAAAGGCCAGCCAGGCCCAGAGGTGGGCAATGCCCAGCCCCGCGCTGCCAGCGGGGCTTCAGCCACTGCCCCCTTCTCACCAGCGAGGGCTCCTGGCTGAGCACCACGAGGCCTCTGAGCGCCAGGCGCAGCCTGTCCCTGCACTGGCTGGGCAGGAGCCTGGATAGCAGCAGCAGGGCACTGGGACCGTATTTGCTCAAGTCCAGGAACGGCAGGAGCTGAAAGGCACAGGAGGGCAGTGTCAGGGGAGCCGGCTGGCAGGAGCCCGCAGCCGCACAGGGCCGGGCCCAGGCGGCAGCAGCAGCGGGCGCGGGGAGCGTCCCAGGCGGCTGCGGCTACGAGAGGCCCCAGAGCTGGGAGGCAGCTCAGGCAGGCAGTGCTGGCCATCAGGCTCACCTCCACAAAGAAGGCCAGGACAGGAAGATGCAAGCGTGGCTGCTTCCCGACCAGCAGGCTGAGCAGGTGCGAGGCCATGAAGGGACACAACGGGGTCAAGGCACGGCGCATCTCCCTGGCAGGGTAAAAAGGCACCAAGGCCCTGAGCCGGCAGGGCAAACCTGTTCCAGGAGTGACTGGCAGAAGGTTGATCTTTCCCCAGCACTCTGCAAGAGCACATGGGCCCCCTGGGAGGCAGCTGCTCCTGGGCTTCCTCCTCTCTCAGCCTTTTCCTGTCTGCTCGGCTCTCCCTCGATGACAAGGCCCTTTCACTTACAAGCCCAGGGACTGTGTGGGGCACTGCGGGCACAGGGCACAACAGCTGGCGGTGGTGGCAGGAGTAGGGGATCTCACCTGGCCAGCAGAGCTGCCGCGTCGTGTTGGGTGTCAGCACAGAGCAGCTTCTCCCAGACCTGCTTGTTCTCCAGAGCCACCAGCTTCTTGTAAAAGCCCAGTGGGGAGAGCAGAAGCTCCATGGTCAGCACTGCAATCCTGTGTGTAGAGCAAAGGCCAGGTCACTCTGGGTACAGTGGCACTGGCCACAGGGGCGTGGGAAGGACAGGGAGACTGGCACCTGCTGGGCTTTCTGGGAAGGCCGTGTTCCTCCTGGCACGCTCTCCAGAAGCTCCGGGTTCCAACCTCCCCTGGCATCCGCTCTGTGCTGGTGACAATTTGCCAGAGCAGAGCCACAAAGATTTGGGGAGAATAAAGGAGAATGGCAAAATGCCACTCTGACATGAGGGCAATCCTCCAGAGCACTAGAGTTGCCTGCAAGAGACAAAGCAGCCCGAGGCAGCGCTCAGTGCCAGGGTGTCCCTGAGGCAGGGCCCGAGGGCAGAGGCAGGGGGAGCAGCCGGCCTGCTGCCCCTGAGCCTGCCCCTAGGCCGGCTTTCAGCCCAGGCAGGGAGCTGCAGGCTGGCGAGAGCATGGAGAGCTGCTGCAGAGGCGACCTGGAGGGCCAGCAAAGGCCAGCTCCAGAAACTCACAGCCAGGGAAAAGATGGCCTCGTTGTCCCCGTGGCAGTAGAAGCTGCCGTACGCTGGCTGCTCCTCTATGGCAGAGAGCAGCACGGGAATCACCTCCTCCAGGGCCACCTCTGACGTGGCGATGGCTCTCCACATCAGAGCGGCGGCTCTGTGGGGCAGAGCTGTGTGTCAGCACCGTGCCCCGTGCTAGGGCTGGGTGACAGATCCCCGGTGCCCTGAGGGGTCAGGAGGGAGCATGGCTGCAGGCTCCGGAAAGAGAAGGGCCCGAGGCTCCCGCTGCTCTCCGCCTGTCTGGCAGACTCTGTGGTACAGGCTGTACAGGGCCAGAGGCCGTACTGGCTGCTGGGCACCGAGCTCTTGAGGCACTTGTGCCCCGTACCTGTCACACGTGGGGGCACAGCAGAGTAGGCTCATCACCACGTGGGCAGGGTGTTGCTCAGCCAGGCTCAGAATCTCCATCTGCAGCCCGGCGTCCATGGTGGCAGAGGACGTGAGCCTCTGCAGAAGGTTGCCGACTGTGGCTAGCACCTGGAGAAGGCGGCATGGGGAAGATTTGGAGTGCTGTCGCAGGGAACAACATGGCCAGCTTCCCCAAGAAGTGCTTGCCTTCCTACCTTGCTGGGAGGGCCTCAAAGGCTGAGGGGCCCTAGAAGACATAGTTTGAGGGGCCACGTTATGCTGGGAGGCCCTCAGCCCTGGCCCCAGTCTGCTCACCTTCTGCGGGGAAGCAGCGCCCTCCTGGAAGAACTCCAGAGCAGGTGCAGGGGTCCCGGTCAGCGTGGGCATTTCTTCTGTGGCTGGCATGCCCTGAGCCTGGGTGGCTGTGGCAGCCATGCCCTCAGTCAGGGCCATGTCAGCCTCCGCCCCGCCCTCGGCCGTGGCCTGCTCAGAGGCTGCTGCTGGCACAGCGTCCTCTGAGCCGGCAGCAGCCTCTGCCTGCTGCTGGTCGGGCCTGGAGTCGGGCTGGGCCCTGCCCTTGGTGGCGGTGCCGCCGGTCTTTGTGCGCCGAAGGCGCAGGATCCTCCGCAGTGTCTGCAGCAGAAGGAAGAGCGAGAAGAGAGGGACATTCCATGGCCTGCTCCAGGCGCGGGGCATGGCCGAGCAGTGCCAGCATGCCTGGCCCAGGTGGGAACGGCCACAGGTACCTTCGCTGCTCTGCGGAAGCAGCCACGGGCGGGCTCCTGCTCTCCAGTCTGGTCCTTGGCTGGGTCTGGCAGAGAGGGAGCACAACCAGAGCTGAGGGGCTGCGGGAGAGGCCGGAGAACACAGCCCAGCCCTGCGCTCTCCAGGCAGGGACAGCAACCCAGATGCCCAAGAGATTGAGCATGGCCACTGATGATGCAGCCCAAGCCCTGTCCCACAATTTCGGTAGCCATGTCCACAGGGATGGGATGGGATGGGATGGGATGGGATGGGATGGGACCAGGCCCTCTGCAGGCACCTGCACTCACCGTCCTGCAGTGGCTGTAATTGCTTTGGCTCTGCAGGGCTCTGCTGCGCTGGGGCAGCTGCAGGGCCATTCTTCCCCCGAAGCCCCTTGAAGAGGCGGAGCACTCTGCCCGCCATCCCGCTCTCTGACCTCGAGGGCAGTTTCGAGACAGATGCCCCGTCAAAAGTCCGAGTCAGCGAGTGCCGCAGTCCTGCCTTGCAGGCACCTGCGACAGAGGAGCTTTGGGAAGACTGCAGGACAGCAAGTCCCCTGCTCTGTTCTGGAGAGCTCCTGCCACAATGACAAGAGGCTCCTGGTGAGAGATGTAGGTCACCAAGTCCCACAGCCTGGCCACGAGGGCTTCGGTCGCAGGGAATAGAGATGCCTTGGAATGCTTTGGATCCTGAAGTCAGGCCGTGAGGCCAGCCACAGGAGGAACACCTCGGAAATGCTTCGGGTCGGCAAGGAACGAGCCGGCTGTGCGGGATCTCCTCACAGCACTGCTCTGTCCCGTCCTCTCCCGTCGCTAGCACCGAGTGCTCTGGCGTGACCACGGTGCCACCAGCACCTATGTCAGCGCGTGTCACAAAGGGCTGCTCCAACACCCCATCCCACTCGGTTCCTTGGTGACCCTGCTGCAGCATGTCACAAAGGGCCCTTGGCCTTGCTGCCACCTCCCCACCCAAGGTGCTCCTGGTTTTATGGAATCCAACGCCACTGAGTGTCTGAGGCAGTCTTGGACACACCAAGCCTGGCTGAGTGCCCATGGAAGGGCTCTCCCCGGTGCCTGACCCGCACAGCCCAGCTGGGTGCCGGCCCTGGAGCAGAGCAGCTTCCAGCAAGCGAGAGGCAAACACATCTTGCCAAGAGTTCAAACACACCAGAGAGGGAAGACAGCATTAATGTGTGCATAAAGGCCTTTGAAATCACAGCTCTCCGAGAGGCATTTGGGGCATCTTGGGTGGACAGAGATGATCCAGCTCTGTCCTGTGTTCAAAGAGGGTGAACACACCCTGCTGCTGGTGCTTGGCTTGGTCTCCTCAGGCCCAGGCAGATTCCAAAGCTGCTCTTCACAGCCTTCTCCCTTCCCACAGCCGTCTTCCAAGTTCAAAGCCCCTCAAAAACAGAAATGAGCGGTGGGAGCCAAAGGGAGACAGCTCACTACCTCACCGGGGATTCCTGGGGAAGCGCCTTGCTTGGGAGTCAAGCCCCTCTCTTCCAAAGGCATTTCCACAAATGCCTGCATTTCCCAGGGAACACCAACACATGCTTAAGAAACCTTGGCAAGGCAGAATTACTTCTCCTCCCTGCAGCACAGGCACTCCAGCTCGAACTCATCGTCCCTCTCCTGCGTCTGTTTCCCCATGTCCCTTTGCTGTGCAACCAAATTGTGATTCTTACTCTTTAAAAGAAGCTCTTTACGAGAGTTATCACAGCTAAGACAGGGCAAGGCTTTCTCCTTGTTTCCATGATGCAGACCTGTCCCTACATAAGATTTTTTTGATTACTAACTTTGAAATTGTTCAACACAGAAATTAATTATTTCCTATGCTGTTGGCGGGTGGATAATGTCTTTTCATTGTTTCAGTTGGGTTTATAGCTTTTCAAATATTCATGGAAAAATTTACATTTCCTGAAGTAATAATCTTGATACATAAGGGAAATTACCAGCTTAAAACAGAAAATTAGTTCAACTTCAATTTTAACACACAGCTGCTCACACCAGTGATATCTCAAACACAGACACTCCCTTTTAAAGTCAGTTCTATCAATAGTAGCTCCTTTTTCAGTAGAAAGATACTTTTCAGGAGAAAAAGTTTTTCTTTAACAGTTCTTCCCAGGCACAGAAGTTAAGGAAAAAATTCCTTAAAAAAATATGTAAAAATTATGAAACCATTTCTAATTTAATGAATTTTCAGGTTGATTCAAATTTGATATACCAGTGAAAAGGCCCAAAAGAGCAACCTGAAGGGATTTTTGATATAAATATTTGGAAGATAAAACAGAAGCAACAGCATATACAAGCACATACATATATACAATTTCTGAAAATGTAGAAGTCTATCTAAATTATTGTTCATATGATACACAGTTTCACAAAGACAAAAAGTAGCATACCCTCTCAAAGAGTTTATAAGCTTAGAAACAGGCACAGCCTCCTGGAGCCCTTTCTGTTCTACAAAGCATAAAGTAAGTTAAATTCAGTTGAAAACACATGAGACTGTCCAAGTCAGTAGGTAATTCTTTGATACCATAAGCCCTGAAGGAAGTCAGTATTTCATTTGGTTTCTCTGACTCTCATGATTCAGCTTTAACAGTGTTTTTCTGCTTCAGCTGTTATCCAAAGAAATGGGTTTGGTATCAGTTCTGTGGGGAAGATGAAATCTATCCTCAGGGATTTTGAAAACCCAAATTACACATGATATAATTGGAAAAATGACAGTAGACATATTTTAAACAGGCATATTTTGGCTTTTGGTCAACATTATCAGGATGTCAGATCCTTGAATCAAAATCTCAATGGGATGGAAATTAGTGACATTCTTTTCCTTTTTACAAGCTCTGAGTTGCACCAAACCATATATCCTTACAAACCTAAAACTGAATCTCTGAGTAGTTTAGCCCTTTAGATTAATCAGAATGCTATTTTGTTCTTTGTGGAGTTATTTCCCATTTTCCTTGTGTCCTGTATTTATTTGCCTCTTTTAGAGTGACATGGCACTCTCTGATTTATCACAGGTGGAAACCAAACAGCATAAAGGTCAGTCTGTGTTTCAAAAAAAAACCCTCCACACTCCTGTTTTCTGAAACTGCTTATTGCCAACAAAAAGAAAAGGTTATTTTGGCTAACCACCTGCAGCTGTTTCCGTAATTTATGAAAATTATTCAGGTAGGATATGCTACGTTTGTACTGCATGTGACTTCCTTTAAAGCGGGGGAGGTTTTACATAATTGGAATGAAAGCTCTATTTACAAACTGGGAGTTATAAATTGGTACTTGAATGAATTAAAAGGGTGGCCGAACAGAGGTGAACAGCAGCCCCCTCTCTCCCCTCTCAGCAGTACCTGAGAAATCTCTAGCAGCTGAGTGCATTTGCCAAACTTTATGATTATGTGAGTCATGGAAATTCATAATTTAGCTTAATCTGAGCACATCTTCATGGCATTAAGGAAATTACACCTAAAACATGCAGGTTATATCTTTCCCCATTTCACTGAGGCTCTGGAGCTTCTCACTGAACTCACTGAGCATAATTCAGCAAAGGCAGAGGAATATATTTCCTAAGTTATTCTAAGAATCAACTCAGGGGATGTTTGAGGAGGGCTTTGTTTCTTTGTTAGTTGGTTTGCATCTAGCTTTGAGCATGTGGTAGAAAAAAAAATACAAGTTTTTCAATGTGGTCTGATAAATGTACAGGAAAGCAAACAGATTTATTTTATGTACTTATTTTATTTTCATAACAGCACTTCAGGGCATAGGCTCCTTACAAAAGGACTATAAAATGGTATTTCATGTTAGTCAACACCTGTAATATGAGGAGAAATGTTATGTCCAAAACTATTATTATGTCAGAAATCTTTCTTGGAAATTCTTTTCTAGCATCAATTGTTAGGACTGGGATGGATTTTTCACATCTTATCACGGGAGTAATTGTGCAGCTTCTGACTGAATTTCCTAACATCAGGTTACAGTGCTATGAGTGGGAAATGGAAATAATTTTATTTAATACTTTTGAACTATCAGTAAAATATATTCAGCAAATCCTTTCACAATTTTGACTCAAAAGCTGCTTCATTTTACTTCTAAGAGGAAGCTATTATTCATAATTGCTTGGTAAGGATTAAGTCGTTAGAACTTGCAGAGCATCCTGAATTTCTGACATTTTTCAAGCTCCTGAATATGGTAATAGTAAGATTTGATTTCCTTGTAGAGCTGCATTTGATTTTCATGTAGAGCTGCATGAGAACTCGAAAGGCTGTGGATTTGCCTTTCGAGTTCTCATTTCTTCCATGCTGTCCCTTCTTCAATTGTTAAAATTAAGTGTACTGTTATACAAGTTATGACCTTCCCAGTTCCATTTTTAAATACATATAATTCTGAGCCAGGAACTAGGTAAGGACTATCTTATTTAAAAAAAAAAAAAGACTTAGTGAGTAGATGGCTTGAGCAGAATGAATCTTGTATATGCTATTGCTTCAGTTTTATCTTTCACATATTTATATTAAAAATCCCTTCAGGTTCTTTTGGGTCTTTTCACTGGTATTTCATTATTAAATCAACCTGAAAGAAGCACTTTGTCCCATTTATTCCCTTTTCTGCCTCAAATGTTACTCATTCCAGGAGAGCACCAGTGAAATATGGACCCAAAGAACTCAAAGCCGTGGAGATTTTGACTCATTCTCAGATGTCTCAAGCATCCTTTCTAATTAGCATGTGCACAGCAAGAATATTCATACTTGAAGTGTGAAAATCTGTGCAGCAAACAATGTGGAAAGGACCTGTAATAACATATGTGCATTAATGAAAAACAAAAGTGCTGCTCAGAGTTGAGCTTTTGTAACCAGTTAAAGTCAGCTACAGTCATAGAGAGTTTGTAGTTCAGCTTCTGTTAATTATGCAAGTGCTGGGTACGATAATCAAAGGTTAATTTCAATTATTCTGTCTAAGCTATTACTGCTAGAACTTGGATGCCATCACCACAGAACAGATGTGCCACTGTGCTGCCCACTCAAATAAAACAGGCCTTCCTTCATTACAGTGCCATTCGAAATTTATTAGTGTTGTGATGACTTTGTATTTATCTTCTGCTTATGCAATATGAAAATACGTCCTGGCAATGCTTTAAAAAAATAGAGTATTTTAAATTTTCTCTTTATTTCAAAATAGGCAAGTAAAATTCAGAAGATCTGGACTCTGGAGTCATGAGAGTGAAGAGTTATCAAAGAACAGAAATCATAAGGATTCAGATTTAAAAGTTCTGAGGAATAAGTCCAGTCAGGTTCAAGGTGGTCACTGTCTCATCTAATTGACATAGAAATTGTAAAGTGGAAATCACTGTAGTTTTAAAAAATGATTTCCCAGACCATGAAAACTAACCTGAAAAGGGAACAGTGGCATTTAAAATATTCCCTCTGCTAACTGCAGAATAGAAACTTTTGTTGACAGAGTTCATAATTAGGCCTACAGACAAATCAAGAAATTAAAGGCTTTGTAAAAAGGTTTTATTTTCTTAAAATTTGCCATAAAATAAAACAATAACAGGTCAATCATATAGTTCCCTCCTTTTCTTCCTCTTTTTTTAAATTTTGAAAATACTTTCATTTTTAATTTATTCTAGGTATATATCTAAATATAAAGTCAATTTTAAGCTTTTGCCCTTAACTCAATATTAAGTTTTATTTATTCTAGAAAAGAAAATTTCTCAGAGGGAAAACATTCCATTTAACACAACAGCAACACTGAAAGATTAAATTTATTACCTGATAGGACATTTCTCATGTACATCAGCAGAAACAAATAAACATGCATTAAGGTTCTCCAGGCTTTAATCTGGGGACCCTGATTAATTATATGCCATCATTTTCAAATGGATAGAACATCTGAAGACTTTTTTTTTTTTTTTTTTGTGTTAAAACTTCATAGATGGATTTATCTTGTAAAAAAAATATTTATTGGACTTTTAATTTAATATTCTCCAAATAAATGGTTGTTCATGTGAGCAATTTGAAGTGGGAAGGAACATTAGCCTAAAAGAGGTGCAGTGTTTCTTATACTTTTAGGAACTGGTAAATAAAGGGGGGAGGCACCAATTTGTTGCAAATTTGATTTAAGCCTCTGATAGCAGAATTCACACACTAATGGCTATCTGATTTTCTCTCAAGACCTTACTTGTCAGGGATGAATTTTCTTCTCTAAGCATAATGCTAATTTATTCTCTATATTACAATGTGAAATCCTTATTTTGAGGTTTTTTTTTCTTTTAATTTAAGAGGACAAATGTAAGCAAGAAAATGTTTCAAAACCACGTTTTAGGGCAGTATCTCTGCATTCACAGCCTCGATTTGCAGATTATCAGATTCCCCACAGGCATCACTTAATTCTGAAGACGAAGCTACTCTAGAAATAGGTCCCACTTGATAGAATTTCACCCATAAACTGATAATGGAAATGAATAATTATCAGAGTTTTATGTGGTTCTTCAACAAAGACTATACCAGGGAAAAAAAACCCAAATCAATATTTTTCTTAATCTCAGTTTTCTCTGTGCTAGCTAGAAAGGCAAAAATGATGCTGATATTCAAAACATCCATAATCAGACAGAATTGTTAATAATAGGATATTAACAGTACCAGGAGAAAAGCAGTTGCATTATTAAGCCCTCTTGACAACTCTAATAAAATCTACCTTTGGAAGCACAGCTCTTTTGCCTTGCCATTTAATTTTTGGAAGTGCGTGTAGTTATGCAGTTGGCTTTTTAGTCTTACTGAATCTAAACTTCCAGGTGAAGAAAAACAAAAATGTGATTGATAAAAAAAAAAAAGGAAAAAAAAAGAAAAAAAGTGAGAGAGAAAGCTCCCTAATAGTGCAAAGAAACAGCATTTAAATGATCCCTTGTCTAAAAAATTCTTGCCCTTTTTGAGGACTAGCTGTCTCCATTTGTGCCTGCAGGGAGTTACAGGTAAAATACAGTGCTTTTCACATCAATAAACCCATTTGCAGCCTGGGGTGTTACCAACTTGTAACATTGAGGTAATAAAACAGAGTGTGTTGACTCCTGACAGTTTGGCATGGGTTTTTAAATTTTTGTTGCAGTTTGCATTTGTTTGTTTTTGTTGGTTATTTCGTTCCTGCTAATTTGTTGTTGTTTTTTTCTTTTTTGGGTTTTTTGTGGGGTTTTTTGGTGCTTTTTGGGTTTTTTTTTTTTTTTGGTATGTGTGTTTTATTTCTGTTTGTTTGGTTTTGTTTCGTTTTTTCATTTGGTTTTTTTTGTCTTTTTTTTTAAATTGACATTACAACACAAGACCATAGAGATGATCTCTTGCTTCAGTGGTCACTAGGTCAGAATACAGTAAGGGTCTGCAGAAGGAGAATCAGTACAAGGATTATTTCTGGTTATGATTTTTAGTAATGTTCTTTCTTTTCCTTTTTTTTTCCCTAGACCCACTCATGACTTAAGCTAAGTGAGAGATATGAAGGAAAAAAGTGGAGGAGCTGCTTCAGAGTTTCACAAGGTGAAGTCAGACACCTCTATCCTGATTTGAAGGATTTTGAAGGGGGGAGATAGCAAGGATGTCCAGCAGCCTGTCTATGGAATAAAAAATATTAAAACCCCGTAAACCAGCCCACAATAAAATAGAGAAAGCAGAGGAGATATCACTATGAACATAGAGAAAAGAATTACAATACAACCCATGACTGGATTAACAAGAACTTCTGGAGACAATCTCATGAAAAAGGCTTTTCCACCTCCAAAGCACCTAAAATAATATATTTCTGCTGAGCAGTGCCCCCTAAACAGTGGGAGAAGGTTCTTGCAACCCAAACCTTGAGGTGGGGTAGATTAGGATTTTGTTACAAAGATGGCTTTTGTTGGATTGGAGTGAAATGACGTTTAATGACTGGTGTGAGGGGGAATATTTATATATATGGCAATTTATTGTAGAACAATTTGTTTGCAATGGAAAGGAGGTATATGACCACTTTGGTTATTTAGTATAGAAATATGGCAACATAAAAATAGATTTCCCTTAAGAAAAGATAAAATGAGAAGAAGAAAGGAAGGGAAGTTCAGGGAAGTTCAGGGGAGTTCAGGGAAGGGAAGGGAAGGGAAAGGGAAAGGAAAAGGGAAAGGGAAAGAGAAAGAGAAAGGGAAAGGAAGAAAGGAAGAAAGGAAGAAAGGAAGAAAGGAAGAAAGGATCTGTTTCTTGTTTATTGCCTTAACTGTTTCAAATCCCAGGTAGTTGTGGGGTTTTGCCTGGGGTGGATGCTCACCCCTGGGCTGTCCTTATGCAGATCAGAGTTTTCATCATCTCACACCCAAAAATTCCTCTCCTGCTGTTCAGCTCTTGGGTGCAAACCCAACCTTAGCAAAGCAGCCTTGGCAAATGGCTGATTATTGAGTTATTAACAATTAGTATTTCAATCTCTCACAGGTAAGAACACAAGGAAACCTCCAGAGAGCACAATATGACCCAAAGTGTCTGAGTATTTTTACCCCCAAGGGAGAAACAAAATCGTTTTCATTTTTAGCTATTTCAAACTCCTTTGCAAATGTAGAGTAACAAATATATGTCATACTGATATAGATAAAATAAATATTACAGTTTTCATCTTCTAAGTAATCCTTTCTAAGTCCTGCGGGTTTTTAGCAGTTTTGCTTGGGTTTTGCATGCTCCAATCCAGCCAAATTATGCTTATGTCTCAGTCTTTATTAAAAATATTCCATATATTTTAGTAAAGGAGTGATGCAATCAAAGAAGTGTTGATTTTGCTGTTCTCAGAAAAGAGAGTGGTGCCTAATTGGTAACCTGGAGAGGTGTCTGAACAGGACTCCTGTTTGGATGCAATCAGATATGACAAAACCATCTACCCTAATGGAAAAACTTGTGATTTTTCTCTAAGAAATGGGAATCTGCTTTATCTTTACCTGTGAGGGAAGAAGCTGTTAGGATTAAGACACCTCCAGTTTTACAATAGTCAGGACTAATTTGCTGAAATGATGAGAACATTGCAAAGTCTTTTTTGCTTCTTTGCCCTGGCACAGATTTTTCCAGTCTGCACTCCATGATGATACCACAAAATTTCATTTTACTTGAGAGCCAGGAACAATTTTTTTAAAGTTAATTTGAGTTTCTACCACTTCCTGTGATCTGAAAATATCAGAGAAAAAAAGCTGCTGAGCATTTCTCCTTTTCTCCTTCCAGGTCAGCACCATTTTCTTTAAGGACTGAAGCGGGGATAGGTAGGCTGTCAACATGGTGCTAAAGAGAGCTCGAAAATAAGTGCTTAAAATAATAGACAAAGAATTAAATATGAGAAAATATAAAAATATTCATAAAGCCCTTCTCAATCAGTGCTCTGCCCTTACTGTCCATTCTATGTATGCATTTTGGTTAGCAAAATTATTCCAAAGTTATTTTTTAAAGCAGGTGCTCCCCTTTTATGTCTACATTATACAAACCTTGCTACAACATTTGCACACTTCCAAAACTGCAGCTCATTAAAGTGGCTAAGTTATTTCTATAAACAGTTTTCCAGTATTTAGTTATCACCCTTTGATTAGTGTGTGTTAAAATAATGTCAGCCTTTTCCCAAAAATGCCAAATATTAATCCTTTTTGTCAATGTGCTGGAATTAATAGGTATTCTGTCTCAAGTGGTGTCTCAGAGAAATCTAGATACAGAGACAATACACTTTTAAAGTCAAAAACCGTCTGGTGAGGAAAGTATCTCTGTAACAGAGAGATAAATAGTGCTGCCATGAGTCTTAAAGATTATATCAAAATTCAGTTAACAGTCCTAAAAGCAATGGAATGAGTAAATGCAGCTTTATTGGCATGCAAATTCACAGAAGGTTTTTTGCTCTTTCTTTTGTGGTTATTTTCCCTTGATGCACCAGGAATCTCAGCTCAGGTGGAAAAGAGGTGGATTTGGGCTGGTGAAACATAAAGCAACTTGTGCATAAACCTGCCAGTGAGAATCCTGGACTCAGTGGCATTTCAGTGTGAGAGAAGTGTGTAAGTTACCTGTAAAAACCATAAAAAGCTTTTATTCAGCCCAAAAGCAAAAGAAGCAAGGGAGAAGTAAGTTTTAGCTTGCTGATATTACCTCTGGGTGAGGAGAAGGGCACACAAATATCCCAACCCCTCTGACCATTTAATCCTGCCCCAGCTCAGAGCAGCTCTAGCAGGAGCATCCCATGGTGCTGCCCAGGGCTCCAGCAGAGCAGAGGTTGAAATCTGGGCCCCCTCCTTTCTAACCTGTTAAAAAGCTTTCAGGAAACCATGGGAAATGGCATTTTGGCAGCCAACATGGCTCAGTCTTACTCTGTGATTAATCCCTCAAAAAGAGCCTTTAAACCCCTGCCAGTCTGTGACCAGTTCCTTGTGTTTTTCATCAAGTCTAAAGGTGCTCCCATACACGAAAAAGAAATAACAGGTAATGCACAGCCAAAAAAATTCTTTAGGAATTTAGTGGCTTTTTTCCCCCCTCTTTTATTTAGACACCTCATTCTGTGCCTTCCTTAATTTTTTTTTTTTTTTTTGTGGTTTCATCCCTTAACAAACAGCACTGAACTTTTGTCACCTTTGAACATCTGCAGACGCTGCCTAATTACCTTTCTCTTTTGGAACCAATTCATTAATGCTGGGTGGAAAGTTATGAAACACAAAGAATATCTAAAATCAGTTTTGAAATGTGTCACAGGCAGTTTAGTGTCAGGGACCTACAGGCAGCTTCTGTGGAAAATAAAAATAATTACAGGATGATGAATTTCAGCAGAACAAGAGATATAATTTACGGAGGTATTTTGAAGGGAGAATGTTTGAAGATCAAAGAGCTAATCCTTAATAGCTTTTAATGGAAGAGGGAAAAATATTTATTTTCTCAACACTTCTTTTAGTTACTATAATGTATAGCTCAGAAATTTCTTTTATTTGCCTTTAGACATAAAAAATCAAATTTAATAAAAGTAATTTTCTTTAGAAAGAGATGAGAAAATGAAAAGAAACTGTCAGCTAATACCTAAGTGATATTTCATCTGGGAGATCATTGCTTTCTGCCATGTCAGACCTGCTTTGATCACTATGATATACAGCTGAAATATGCTTATCTTCAGGATTTAAGATGGGGAGTACCTTATAACAGAGACAATCACTGGTGCAGCAATGCATGAATCACCTCGTGTGTTCCCTGTGCATTTTTGCCAGCATCCCTTTAAAAAAAATATATACCTTTAAAAAAAAAATATTTTGTCTTGGTAGCTATTAACACAGATTCTAACTACTTAAAACCAGTTATACACCTCTTAAAACTGCTGTATGTACAATATGAATTAACAAAGTGTCCTTCAGAAACCTGCAGTCCACTCAAAACTTTGTAGTTTGCTCCCAGTTTCTTCAGATCAGAGGGCAGGAGAGCAGGTTTATCACTCAGGTCACACCAGAGAACTTTCCAATTTTCTCAAGTTATTGATAATTTTAGAGAAGTGAGTAGCTACAAACCTCAGTGAAAATTTGAAAATTCTAGGGAAAAACAGAGGGATTGAGAGAGATAGATAAATAATAATTAAACCTACTTTAAACTGTTTAATCTGGTGAATAAAAAGTACCCCACAATCACAGGGTTGTTACTTTTTCACTTAACTCACATAAAAAGATTTTTATCCTCCATATGTAGGCAATGGAAAAAAGTGACAATGTTGCAAAATGCCATCCAAATTACTGGGAAATTTTTTAAAGCTGCTGATCAATTTGAGCCTGAACAGAGACAATAAAGTCCAGAGAGTGCATATATTGTGGAAAAGTGAAGGAAAATATCATATTTTCATTGCTTAAACAGCTACTAAACTCACTCCAAAGGTTAATATTTCTTGTTTGTCTTGTAATGCCATCCATACTCTTTAAAAAGTCCAGGGAAAAGAAAGAAGGAAAGAAGGAAAGAAAGAAGGAAAGGAAGAAAGAAAAGAAAGAAAGAAAAGAAAGAAAGAAAGAAAGAAAGAAAGAAGAAAGAAGAAAGAAAGAAAGAAAGAAGAAGAAAGAAAGAAAGAAAGAAAGAAAGAAGAAAGAAAGAAAGAAAGAAAGAAGAAAGAAAGAAGAAAGAAAGAAAGAAAGAAAGAAAGAAAGAAAGAAAGAAAGAAAGAAAGAAAGAGAAAGAAAGAAAGAAAGAAAAAGAAAGAAAGAAAAAGAAAGAAAGACCTATACTACCATAAACTCAAAGACAAGAGTGGCACCAGCTAATTTGCTGGATCTTTGGGTTTTCTTTGCAGGGTCTCAAGGAAGTAAGACGCAGCACATTTCAGAAAAAATAGTAAAATGTTGGTTTATGACCTCTCAAAGAGTTCACTACTTGATTCCTTGATTCTTTTATTCAGTAGTTTAGGAAAAAAAAACCAAAAAGAAATAAAAATGCACCAAATCAAAGCTGACCAAAGTAGCTTTTATATCTTTATTATTCCACACCTGGCCACATGCTGTGATTGCCCATTATTTCAGAGGGCTCTTAGTACCTGCAAATGCACAGCTGGTGATTAGTTTTGCCTAAATGAGATTTTTTAGCCCACAGATATGTTATTTGCTTATTGCTGCCAATGTGCATCGAGGGCATCTCCTGTGCTTGGGGCTGGCTGCTGTTCTGCACTTGTGCAGGTGCAATTAAAGCTGAATATTCTCCATCACAGGCCCTGTGAATGGACAAAATATCTGCCAGTGCTGGCAATTTGTCTTCATTTCCCAACACTGCTAAAGTGCCTGTACAGTTAAATATTTAACCACACTATGAGTTCCAGAATTGAGTAGGTAAGGGGAAAAATTCAGGCAGAGAGTGAACAATTATTCCTACATAAGTCCTATTCAAAACAAGCTGCTTTCCGTACTGTGCTTGTCAGCTCTGCCACATTGCCTATGGACTGTTGCTTAGCACAATTTTAAAATCCCATTATTTATGAGATTTATAAACCAGGTGCTCTGCATCTGCTTGGTACCGTGGTATCTCACTGCCTTTGGGCTATGTGCAGTTGTCAAAAGGTGCAGCAAACACCCAGGTGTTTCTGAACATAAATTTGTGTGCTGGTGTGCTGCTTCACACCTCTGCCTGGCACAAAGGAATGCATCAGCACAGCATCTAAACAAAAATTTCTCTTAAATCATTCAGCTCCAAGGAGCAGACCAGACTTTCTGTTTGTTTCTGCAAGCTTCCCTCAGGCTGATGGACTGATTTGGAGATAATTTCTGGGATCTCTCTTTACTTGGTTCTTTTGAAGTTCTGAAAGGGAGGAAGCTTGTTTCAGAAATTTGCAGTCAACAGATGGCAGAGGAAATTGGAACAGAGGGAGGCTGAGGTGATCAGAGAAGGACCACTGAGCTCTTTATTATAACACAGGTATAACTCACCTTGGAATGCTGCATTCCTTCTGTATTCAGTAAAAGAGCCAAAAATAAAGTGTTAGAAGCAGTCATAGTAACAATTTTACTGTAATCTATCTGCTTTGGGTCAGAGGATGGGCTGGATCAACTCCAGAAGTTTTTTTGGATCCTTGAGTTGCCTCACACCAGTGAACCATGTTGCTCTTCATCACTTGGAACTCTGTGCATCGCCTTTATATACAAATAGAGAAAGAGAGATGAATCAACCAGAAACTGACTGGAAAATTTCCCACTTGCATTTATGACTTCAATGATTTTTGAATTTTTAGGTATGTTGTGCACAAGAACTGGGATTTACTTTAAAAAAAAAAAACTTCCTATATATACCAAAATCTTCTAGCAGATTGCTTTCAAGGCAGTAAAAAAGGCATAAAAGATGTCATTGGATGGCAATGTTTATCAATCAAAACAAACTGTAGAAAGAAAGAATCAATTAGAAGCAAAGTGTATGTAAAATATTATTATTATTATTAATAATAATAATATTAATATTAATAATAATAGTTATTGGGTAGCTTTAGGTTATTTTCTCAACTATTAAGCAAAAACCTGATATTCAATATGATAACCTGAGCTTAGTGATGGAAAGGGAATGAAGAAAGTGAGTCTGTGTAGAAAAAGGAAAACATTTTGCCAGCTTTCTGCTTACTCCTGTTCTGAGCAAGCTTTACCTTCTCTGTGTTGTTGAAGTACCAAAAGCTGAGCACAGCTTCAGTTCGTTGCTGGTAATTTTTCCACATGTGCAGTAATAAAAAACAAAGTGAATGGGTTGCTGCTACAATAATTTGAGATGTCCAGTTGAATGAACAAGATTTGATGAAATATTTTGCTGTAGTGAAAAGTAAGGAGGAATGAGGACTGGCTGCTACAAAAGCAAGATTCTGCTGGAGATGGAGTGGTCTGTGGGCTCTCCCAAAACTGTTGGCACAGAAAATGGTTTGATACAGCAGACAATTTAAAAAGGGGTTGTGGGTAGTGGAAAAGCAATGGAAATCAGCCTCAGCTGAGGAAAGGGAAGTGTTTTTTATCTCAAAATCAGTCAAGGGTGACTCCTGACAGCCAGCCTGCAGCTGTATCTCCTCCCATTTGATTTTGCTGCTCTGTCCTGGAGGTCTTGTTTCATCTTCTCTCATTTTGCTTTAGCTGAAGTTTCCCAATTCAGCTTTTGTGGTGCTCAGGTATTTAGAGAGCACGGATGAAAAGGACTCAAAACTGGTGTGAAAACACAACACATAATCCATGAGGGGCCGAGCAATCAGGAGGCCATATACTGGCATTTCTTTGTGCAAACACACTCAAATGTCAGCTAAACACAGTCTGGGAGATTTGTTGCATGCCAGACACCTGTAACAAAATGCCTACAAACCCCATCTGAAAAATTAACGTGTTACTTCTACTTTTGGTAATTGGCCAGGAAATAACCATGCCTTTTATATCTATTTTAGCTTTTTCTAAATGCTTGTCAAAAAACTAATTTCTGCTCAATTGCAAGCTTTTAACTTGAATAATGCTCTTCAGCCAGAACAATTTTGGTTTCATTTTTCCTTTGTGGATCACTCCTTACACTCTGAACCTTGGTCTTCCTCCCCACAACTTCCCCTAATTACTACTCCAGCAAGAACAAACCAATCTGTTTTGTTGCTCTGTGTGTGATTATCTTCCATGGGCATGCATGTGAGCTCAGCCAAGCTACAAAAAAGGCTGATAAATGAGCCATTTATTTGATACAGTAATAATCAGATTTATTAAAGGCCTGTGCATTGGCTGCACTACAGATATATTAATCAGAAAGCTGGGGCTGAACTTCCTCAAGGTGACAACTCCTGAAAGCCCATTTTCCTCTGTGCTAGGTATAGGACATGGATAATTGTAATCTCTTGAGGTCAACTTTTAAGCCACCTTGAAAAGACTTTATATTCACCTCAGATAATTTTTTTACCAGGTGCCATTCAGGCATTCTTTAGGCTTTTTCCAGCTGAGTGTTCTCCTGGATGGATGAAACTTTCCGAGTGCCCTTGTCAGCACTTTTTCTTTAACCTGCCATTTTAAAAAAGAAAATTAGCATAGGATTCAAAAGGAGGGATGTACTTTCATTAACCTTGCTTTGGTAGATTTTCTTTTTTGATTCTCACATGATCAGAACCCCTTCCCAAATGCTCTGAATCTTTAAATGATCAGTGTAGGTGGCTCCTGACTTATTTTTTTGGCAAAAAAATGAGTCAGGAGCCACCTTTCTCTGCAAATGGGATAGAGGGGCTATGGATCCTGCTGTGGCACCGTGAGTCCTGAAAAAGGAGCTGAGCACATTTTATGCTTCTGTAGCCATCAGATTTCTCTTCAATTTTGTGAATCTCGAAAATTTTCTGCTGGTTTGGGAAGGAAAGAGATATCCTAACTTTTGTGAAGCAGAATAACATTGCCTGTTTTGACTTTGGTTTTGTTTTTGGTTTTTTCTTTGGGTTTTTTTTAATGGTTTTTATTTGGGTTTTTTTTGTGGTTTTCTGTTTGTTCGTTTTGTTTTGTTTTGTTTTGGGTTTTTTTTTTTTTTTTTTTTTTTTTGTTTCCTTTGTAGGAATCAGTAAATAAACTGATAAATGAATATATGCATCAATTCAAATGCTGATCCTAATTTTGCCTTCTGTTGTTCAATATGAGTATTTCTTGTAAATTTGCTAATATTGACCTGGAAATGTAGTACATACTGAATGCTTTGAAGTATGGCTAGGGAAAAATCAAATTCTTTATTTTATGAAAACAATTTCTGCTATTTCTATGATATCCAAACTAGTCTGTGATTGATATGGGATCATGATCATATTGTTAAAGCAGAAAATTATCTATTTATTTGATTTTCTACCTGTAACACCTGTCTTTTGTAGAAGGCAGTCTGATTTTCACTCCAGTAATGAGTTTCAAGCACTGACAGCAAATATGGAAATATGACTATATGTTGTAGTGAGAAAGCATTATTAAATTCTGCCTGGTTTTCAGTCTGGCTCATTCTGCTGCACAATTTGAAGAGTTGAAGAAAAAAAAATATTTCTGAAAAAAACCCCTCACATTTAAATACTTATAAACCAGAGCTCTGTAATGTGATTCATCTCTTATTTAACCTCTCCAGTGTGATGCACCTAAAGGAAGCTGAGTTTATTAGGTGAAACACAGAGTTTAAGGGAAAAAATTTCTCAACAAGTGTCCTATGTCTTCTATTTCACAAAGTGACATAATATTTGTAAATTCAGGGGTGTGTCTGTCTTTGTTCAGGTAGAGTTGCTAAAATTTGACCAAGAATTTAAAGTTTTAACTTTGAAACATTCTAACCTTGATACAAATATGCAATTGCCAATGGAATGCAATATCTAATCATACTCTATCATAGCATTTCATGCTATCCAGAAATTGGTTTAAGAAAATGAAGGCACAGCTTTTAGAGAATATATTGAACCACAATATAAATGAATAGTCATTGGGACCATATCCAAAAGAGAAAATTAAAGCCTAATGCACAAATGTGGGATATGAGGCATGTCAGTCTAAAACTGTGATCTCAAACTTTCCCAGTCACTCTTTTACCTGTCAAGACTTTGATTAGAAAGTTTCTTTGTAAGGCTGGATTTTTGCTTTGTACCTGTGGTGCCCCAGTTTAATCCCTACCTTAGCTCCAGTGAAATCAGAAATTAATTATTCAACTCTTTATAGTCCTGACTGGGAAGCACCTGTGTCTTATAGTGGAGCTTGCTTTGGTTTTTAATATGCAGATTTTTATCTGATTGATGAAAGCATTTTCCATCCTAATTTAGAATTTGCAGACAGACAAACTGAAGCATCAGAACAGAAAAATTTTGTCCAGGTCACCCAGAAAAACAGCAGCAGAATATGATGCACAACACTTGTTGTTGTCTACTCTAAAAGAGCTTTTTTTTTTCCCTTGCACACAAATCAGGTACAATAACTTGACTGTGTCTACCACGGACAGTTTTAGCAGAATATATTTCTGAGCTAAGTGTGACAAGTGCAGTTCTGAAACCTCAAACTGTAGCTAACAAAAGCTTTATTTTCCTTTATGTGTAACTTGTTTAAGGGTAACTTTCTAAAGTGCCTGCGTCTGAAGGGCAAAGTCTATATTTGAACCAACTCTCAAAGTAATTTTTTACACAACTACTGAGCTGATGTACTGGGACCAGCATTATTTAATTTCTGAGCCAATGACACAGACAGGGGGATTGAGGCACCCTCAGCAGGTTTGCAGGTGACACCAAGCTGAGGGTGCAGTGACACCCCTGAGGGACAGGATGGCATCCAGAGGGACCTGGACACCCCCAGGGGATCCCATGGGGATCTCAGGAGGTTGAACCAGGCCAGGGCTGGTGCTGCCCCCAGGTCAGGACAGTCCCAGGCTGGATCCAGGCTGGGCTGAGCAGAGGGAGCAGCTCTGGAGGAGCCCTGGGGGTGCTGTGGGGCACAGCTGGGACCCCAAACCCTGGGCTGGGCTGGGACCCCAAACCCTGGGCTGGGCTGGGACCCAAAACTTGTGCTGGGCTGGGCTGGGACCCCAAACCCTGAGCTGGGCTGGGACCCCAAACCCTGGGCTGGGCTGGGACCCCAAACCCTGGGCTGGGCTGGGACCCCAAACCCTGTGCTGGGCTGGGACCCCAAACCCTGGGCTGGGCCGGGCCCAACGTGGGCAGCAGGGCAGGGGGGATTCTGCCCCTCTGCCCCTCGGTCAGAGCCACCTGCAGAGCTGCCCCAGCCCTGGGCCAGCCCAGGAAGGAGCTGGAGCTGCTGCAGCCAGGCCAGAGGAGGCTCCAGGATGGGCAGAGGGATGGATGGAGCAGCTCTGCTGGCAGCCAAGGCTGGCACAGCTGGCACTGCTCCCCCGGGCAGGAGAAGCTTTGGGCTGAGCTCAGGGTGGCCTCGCAGGGCCTGAAGGGGCTGCAGCAAAGAGGGACAGAGACAATTGCCAAGGGCTGCAGGGACAGCCCCAGGGAATGGCTCCCAGGGCCAGAGGGCAGGGCTGGCTGGGACCTTGGCACTGAGCAATTGTTCCCTGGCAGGGTGGGCAGGCCCTGGCACAGGGTGCCCAGAGCAGCTGGGGCTGCCCCTGGATCCCTGGCAGTGCCCAAGGCCAGGTTGGACATTGGGACAGTGGGAGGTGTCCCTGCCATGGCTGGGGCTGGCACTGGATGGGATTTAGGGTCCCATCCAACATCAGGACTCTGATTTTGTGATATAGGAACATATGTGAGTGTGAAATACCTCTGTAGTGTTCTGGAAAACTGTGAAATGCATTGCTAGATGGCTCTTGAAGTCCAAAAGATAAAATTATAACTCTTTGTAATCGTCACTGCCACTGTCACTGAGCTTGCCAATGAACTTCCATAGATTATTAGGAACATTGAAGCTTTTGGCCTGTTCAGTTTCTAGCTTGGTTTTGTCTTTCATTGCTGAGCTACAGATTAGAGGGACCATCATTCCAGATGAAGACCACGTGCCTCTGTTTGGGATACAACAATTTTATCAACATTTTGTACTCAGAATCAAATACAATTCTGTATGTTGAAGTTGCTAAATGAATTTTTTTTTTTTTCTCAATGTTCTGGTCTGGTTTTCATACACTGCCCCAAAAGAAATTCCAGAGAGCTCTTTTTCCTGTCTCTTTAAGCAAATCAGCTGTGCAATGGAAGTTATCTCTCAAACAGGAGAGATGATTAAAGTTTTGTGAGTGACCCATGCCAAGAAACAGTGCATAGTCTCCCATGGGTTGTGCAGCTCCAGCAGCACGTCAGTGCATGTGCCTCAGCTGGGCACATATTCACCAAAATACACCCAGATTGGGTGATTTCCTTACTTCTTCAGGTTGTTTTTTTTTTAATCCTTCTGGTTTTGCTCAGCAGCTCTAAAATGTCATGATAGAAGAAGAACAAATGGCAGAAATGGATGCAGCATTTTTTTCAATGGTAACATTAATAAGCATTACAAGAAATAAAAGCATTGGCTAAAATTTTATATTGCTTAGCTGATGAATTTGACTATAAAATGAGTATATTTGAAAAGTTTCTTCTTCCCATAATTCTTCATCGTCCTTCAAACAACCTGACATGTAATCACAGAGAATTGTCATTGGTGAGTGCACCTTAATCTTTCAATTATTCTAACTGTGATAAGCTTCTGCATTGTAAAGCGCTGGAAGTACTTCATATTGCATTATTTAACTAACTGCACTTAAATCCTAAAATGGTCTACTGTAACCTCAATAATCAAAGATGTTCAAAGTTAAAGTTGAGAATGAAGGGTATGAAAGAACATGAAAAGATCATTTGTGCAAGCTGAAAAAAATCTGCTTGAGTTTTCTCTTTTTTTCCCTGGACTATTTCATGTAATTTTGGTTTTAAGTCAGACAGCAGGCAAAACTGCAAACCTAGGCAGCAGAAGCACACTGAAAAATATATGTGCATATATTTAAATAAATACTACCACTAAAACATAGCTGCAGAATAAGTTTTAGGATGCACACTGCTCCTTGCTTTCATCCAGCAGCACCTGTGTTGTCTGAATAACATTTTTTTGATAAGAAAACATCAGGAACAGGCTATGAATGTGGCATCAAAGCCAGGTACTCACAGCACTCCCAAGCCCTGAAATTCCCCTGAGACAGTGAAACAGCTCTGCTCCTAAAGCTGCTTTGATATGTTCACTCTGGATTGAGCCTAATTGGTCCAGATGGGTTTTGTGGAGAAAATATTCCTGATTTAGACTGCTATCCTGTAAAGGAATTCAGGCCTTTCCATAGCAATGAAAGCTGTCATTTTACCTTCCAGCTGTGAGCAGCTCCTCCTGCTGAACCACCCTTGCCCAATCCCACAGTCCAGAAAAATTCCCATCAAGCTGTGATCCTGGTTCCAGCTGTATGGAAAGAAGCAAAGGAGGAGCCATAATTACTGCTTTAATTTTGGACTGTCTGCAAGAAAGCACGTGGGATCTGAAGCCTTGTTAGCTTGAAGGTGGTGTTTTATCCTATTTAGCCAGGAGTTTTGTGATTCTTAAAAAATTTTTTGTGAAGTCTGTTTAATTAGTTAAACAATGTTCAGCTGTTATTAGAGCTGGTTTTGATTTAGATCTGTGTTGGCTGAAAGTAGAAAATCCTGCTAAATTACCTCTCTGCACCTGCAGAAAGGAACTCAAAGGACTCACACCCCTTAGAACTCAATCAATAGCTGAGGAACACAATTCAGTAAAGAATGCTTTAATGGTTATCTTATAACCAGAGATTAATTAGATGCCATAGAACAGGAAAGGTATCTTGAGACAGCTGAGGAGCTGAAGGCTTATGCACCCCAAAAACCTTGATTAATACATTGCAGGTGTAAGAGGGGAACCACCTCATGGGTTGGGACACCACAGAAAAGTTAATTAATGGTAATGGTCCAGGCAGGACAGCAAATTTACTGTTTATCCAGATAAAACTTTGTATCCATTAAACTAAGATAGAGGAGATCTGCTGGTAGTAATTAAAAGAAACAAAAAGCCTCTACCATGATGCAATACAATGGGCAGACCTTTGGCAGTGTCTGTGAAAATCTTGGATGTCTTACTGTAAATAAATGCCTGAAAACTGGTGGGTTTTTGAAAATGTCTGCAGTGAATAAATTCCCGATATGCTCCTAATTTTGACTCAAATTTTTTATTAGGAATTTTCATCCAACAGCTTTTTGCTGTGAGATTTAAAACTCTTTGCTTCAGGGGGGAGAAGGAAAGATCAGAGTGATGAACTGACCACAGCTTGCAACAGTTGGAAATAAAGTGAAAGTCTCAAAGATTCAGACAAAACAGAGCATTTCTGAGGTATGTAAACTGAGTGTTAATTTTTAATTTTTTTTTCCCCACAGCTGTCCATTATCTATAATTTGCATTCCCAGTCTTCACAAATCTCATTATCTGGATCTTCTTATCACTGTAATGAGCTTGGCCATATACTTACCTTTTTTTGTGTAAATTATCCTCCTGTGTCTTCCTTTTTTGTTTGTTTATTTATTTCTTCTGACCTCCTGGAAGAAAGCTTTGAGAGCTTTCCTAAGATTTGACTGTAAGAAAAATAGTCTTTCCTTTCCTATTTATATATTGTTGAAAAATGCTGAGTATTTCTTAGACTATAAAAATTTTGAGTATGTCTTTGACTTGAAGAACATACATGACCTCACTGAAAATAACCCTTTTCCTGGCTGCTTTTCTGGATGCCAAGCAGCCTACTTAGGGATATTTCTCTAGTAAAAACCTTTGCATTTTGGACATTATAACTTTCAGGGTGTCTAAACAGGTAACTCACCTGAAGCAGGGATGTCTGTGTTAGCCTTGTATAGCTGATATCAGAACAGGACACAATTTTTTTCTACTCTCCTTTACTTGAAAGAGAAAGAAAGATTATGCAGATGAAGAAAACATCAGACTTCTATGCAAAGGTAGAATATATTAAAACTTTTCAGTCTGGAAAAGAAAACTGGTGTGAAATGTGATGGAGGTAAATAAAATGATGAAAGGCACAGGGAAGGTCAATGAGTTTTAATTATTTTCTTTTTCTCATACTATAACAGCTGGGGCATCAAATGGAGTGAGCAGGCAGGTGGCTTAAAACAAAAATGACATTTACAAAATGTGTGGTTAAACTGGGGAGATCATTTTCACAGGATGTTCTGGATGCCAAGGATATTAATGCCTTCAGAATTCCATGAGGCAAATTAATAGGGAAAATATCTATTAGAAGGTGTAAAACACAGTAATTTACATCTGCAGCTGGCTACAAGTACTTGAGCAAAAATTCCTGAAGGTGGAGAAGATATATGGGAAAAAATACAGACTGTGCTTATCCACTCCAATATAGCCATACTCAGGGTTATTTTTTATGGTTTACATACAATTTTAAAACATAACTAATGTAACCACACGACCAAAATTTTTTCTGTTGAATTTTACCTGGTAAAGAAAAAAAAAAAAAAACCCAAACAACTTAACCATTCCCCTGGTTTATTTACAAATATCTAATATTTAAAAAAACCCAAAAAAGTTTCTTCATATCAGGGAGCTTTAATAAAATGATCAAAATTAAAAGAAAGTAGAACAGTGACTATTCTGAGTAGATATAATTGCATTTAGCTAGGATATTTTCCTTACATTTGCATAATTTTTTCCCCTGAATATTTTTTTCTTACTGACCAGCTGACAGTAAAAAGTTCAGCAACACTAGAGACTCTGAATAATTGCCTGGGAATTCTGAACACCAGGTTAAGTACAATCACAGTAAAAAACATTTTACTGGAAACCATTCATGCTTTTTAGTAATTCAAGGTTTAAATGATGGCAAAAAAAAATATCCTCAGTAAGTGGCTATTGTTGGTTTCCAAATATGTGCAGCATGTTTAAAAAATGTTGTGACTGCACCTGGAGCAGCATTTTCATTGTATTTAAAGGGTGGTGTGTGATAATAAATGTTTTCTCTCTGTTCTCTCCCTAGATCTTGAACAAAGAGAGGTAAAAATTTCTGTAATCTTCTTTATGGATCACATGGGGTGTAACTCCTTCAGCTCCCAGTTCCCTCCTTTCTTGATGATCCAAGCTGCTTTTTTCCCACCAGGTGACTCAGGAGTCTTTCCTTGCCTGGTTCCACTGTTGATCTGTCTGTTCAAATTAATCTTTCCCACCAGGAGGGATGGAAGTACAGGAGAACTCCAAGAGCAAATTTAGGGAAAAAAAAAAAAAAAAAAAAAAGCCACTTAAATTGAACATTCATCATGTGACACAATATATGACATTACCAATATTATTTTACTATTTTTAAGGTAATTTAAAAGCTTCTAATGACTTAGGTTTGGTGTGACCTTATTGCAGCTTTCCACTACCTGACAAATAGGATGGGAAAACACAACTTACAAGGACCTGGAGTGGCAGGACCAAGGGGAATGGATTCTAATTGCCAGAGGGCAGGGCTGGCTGGGATCTTGGCACTGAGGAATTGTTCCCTGGCAGGGTGGGCAGGCCCTGGCACAGGGTGCCCAGAGCAGCTGGGGCTGCCCCTGGATCCCTGGCAGTGCCCAAGGCCAGGCTGGACACTGGGACAGTGGGAGGTGTCCCTGCCATGGCAGGGGTAGCTCTGGGTGATATTTAATGTTCCTTCAAACCAAAACCATTCTATAATTCCATGATTCTATTTTTATTGTCCCTGTATTTTGCCAAAACCAAATTTGCTAAATGTTTGCTGATTTCTCAGTAATTTAAGACGAGAAGACTCTTAATTCATTTTATGATCTGCCCTTCCTTCTAGTTAGAATCCTGCTGCAATTCAAGTTGATTTTCTCAGCAATAATGGGGTTTTTTAAATATATTCGGGTGGTTGCTACGCATTATCTATCTTTGCAGTTGCTTTTCTAGTCATTAAAAGCTGTGTCATGGATTTGTACTAAATAGATTTACCAGCAGAACATCATGTACAGTGCAGGTATAACTGGCTATTAAAGAGACAAAGAGGCTGCTAATGATGGTCTGATTTTCCTCCTCTACTTGCCTGTCTACAAATGATTCATCCATCCCTGTCCTGGTGGAGCCCATTGAGTGAATATTCTGATTTTGAGTGGAGAAGATGGAGAAAATTCAACTGATATTTATATAAGTAAAATTGCTTATGGTGAATCAGTTTTTGATTATCCAGAAGAAAGTGATCAAAAAGGTTTTTTTCAAGCTGTGGTCCTACAAACCCTGTTTTCACTGAGATAATATTCTGTCTTTCTTTTTTCTTCAGCATTTATGGTCATAGAGGATATCCATCTGGAAATAGAAAATAAAATATTAGCATTCATCTGCTTAAGCTGTTTATTGCCCAAAGGCAAAGCACCATTTTTTGTTGGCTGCCTCATGAGTGTTTCTGAGTTTAGGTTAATGGGATGGTGCATAGGTTAATGAGGTTTGTGTCTGGGGAATACCTAACTTTATACATCTCTTGTAATTAATGACAACAGCTTTGCCATTCTGAAATCTGCTTCTTCACTTACTCATAGCTGTGAAACAAATATGAAAACAAGGCAAATAAAATTACTCAAGAAGCAGATGCAATATGAAAATTAAGGTTGATAAACATTTTTAAATTATTTTTTTACCTGAATTAGCCTTTATATTTTTTTCTTTAATAATGTTATTATTTTTATTTCTACCTTTGAGTTGAGTCCAAAGGTGTTTGAGCTGTTTCTTTTAGATATTCTACATGAGGAAAGTTTAATCTTCATAGACAAATTTACTTATCTGGAGGTGTTTGATATTAGATATGCTTCTGATTTAGTTGATATGGAAAGGTAGGTACATCCTTTTGTTTTGAGCACAGAAATTGTGGTCACCTCATGGAAATATTTTGGGCAGATGAGTTGCATACTTGGTATCTTTTTATTTTTTTTTAATTATCTAATTTTAAGCCTAGTTTATTTAAAATTTAAAGTAAAGACAATAGCTGTCTAAGTGGTCAAGGAAAAGAAATGGTTGGATTTTCTGGTGCCTTGAAGAGTACCAAGAATTGTAGTAGAAGAGAAAAAAAAGGCACCAAAGGCACTGCCAAGGACTGAAGTTTATCAGTCTTTTCCTGGGATTTCTTACTGTTCTGGAACAAGTATCATGTCAAAAAGAACAATCAAGCTGAGAAATTAGGAAAAGCAAGAAAAATTTCTCCAGCTGCCTGAGGTTTAATAGAACAAACACAGGTTATTTAATGGCCTTTTAATCTCTGCCATAAAATAGTCCCAGAAAATGTTGATTTGCTAGGATAGATATTTGTCTCCTTTTTATCTGCTTATAAACACAAAAATTTGTGTCACATGATATTTCTGAATTTTTTTCTTCATACCAAATGCATTTGAAATCTGCACAATATGTTTTTAAAGTACAGGATGGCAAAATTAAGTATTTTTGCACCATATGTTCTCTTTCAGCTGCCAAAATTATTTCTACACCTTCCAGCAAACCATTACATTACACTCAGCTGAAAATAAAAGTAAAATCTCACTATGGATTGAGTCTGCAAATATCAGACATCAGATCCAAAATGATCAGTTTGGTAAGAGACTGGGATTCAAAATACCAGTGTTTTATCTTTGTCCCTGCCTCATAACAAAATTAAATTTTATCGCAAGGGGTGATTAACTCACATCTTTCCAATATTGTTT
Organism: Serinus canaria; assembly: GCF_022539315.1. Classification (NCBI taxonomy): domain Eukaryota; kingdom Metazoa; phylum Chordata; class Aves; order Passeriformes; family Fringillidae; genus Serinus; species Serinus canaria. Next base: position 11,016,343 of record NC_066343.1, read on the forward strand.
GTTATTGGTTGAGGGCAATTTCTGTTCACTTCTGGAGATGAAACTGTTAGTCAGGAAATTTGTATATAGTAACAGAAGTCTTACTGTTAAAAAAAAAAAAAAGCAGCAAAGTAAAAGAGAAAAAAGAATCAAGTGAAGACTTTTTTTAAAAAAATGAAAAAAGGAATAAATTTTAAAAGTAAAGAAAAAAGTATGAATTTATGCTAAATATAAAGCACACATTTCAGCTATCACTCTAGTTACTAAGCACTGTCACGACTACACAATCAAATAAAGTGGGTTACAGATATTAATCCTGTTGAATGTGACTGTACTAGAATTAGCTGTGATATTAGGAAAAAGTAATATCCATTGGTAACATTTTCAGCTTTTAGCTTCATCTTTCATTCCTTTTACGGAGTAGGCTGGCAAAGTAATTGATTGGATAAGCTCATTTTTTTGGCATTTGTCCATTATTCATGCAGGCATTAATTAAAAAGGACCAATTTCTACCTACATGATATTCTTTTTCTGTAGCAACCCGTACATTAAGCCTAGAAGTTCATGTTCCTTTCCCTGAATTTTTTTTTTTTATCATGAAGCTTCTAAAAATTGCTAGAATTGTTATAATTTCAATAGAGTTCTGAAATGAAAACTTAGAAAATTTGTATTCAAACACAAATGTACAGGTCTCCTCTTGATTATTCTCAAACTGAAGATAAGTCTAGAAAAGTCTATAAAAGACTGATGCAGCTGAAGACATTTCATTTGCTACCACTTCATCCTCTCCATTACTCCTGTTCTTCCTAAAACAATTTCCTACATTTTCTGGCTCACAGTGAAAAGATTTTGAAAAGCCTCAATGTGCTCACTCTGAGGATGAGACTCTCTGCTTAAAAATTTCCGGGGAATTTTTAATTTCAATGAAAAGACAGGCACAGGTCTGTAATATTATTTATGCCAAGTGTAGCAAACAATGAAATTCCTTGTCCAATATGAAATTCATTCATCTCTCATTAATATATTTTTTTTATAATAAAGCATTGAAAAAGATAAAGATTTTCTACCAATAAAAAATAGATTATTTCAGATAGGTATTGGAATTGGTTATCAGCTCCACTGGACTTTGTCCACTATTTTATAAACACTCCTTATTCAGAAAGGCAGAATTTTACAACTGTTTTCTCATGGGTGGAAGTTATTAATTAGGTAGGAAGGGAGGAGAACTCGTTCCAATTATAGGTCCTTTGTTTAAAAAGAAAAGTTTTATATTTGGGCTGGAAAGAAAAAAACCAACAAGGGAAAATGAAAATTAGAAGAGAATGTTTATTGTAATTTTTTTTTTTTTAAGTCCTGAAATACTTTTGACTGAATACATATGGCCTGGATGAAAAATGCAACTGGATGAAATAATTATAGTTAGAAGAGGTGAAAATTCACTTGGTATTGAATTTAAACAATTAGTAACTGGATGCTTTTTATGTTCAGTGGAGACCTGTGGCTGTACCTGTAGCTACAGTCTGAAAAACAGACTGCATCTTAGCAGTCTTCAGCTGTAAGAATTATTTATTCTCCCACAAGGTAGGAGTGAAATGCACAGATAGATTTAATGCTGAGAGTATCTTAACAGCCCAGCTTTCCAAAAATTAGGTGCCTTTTATTTCTTTTCCATTGAAGAAACTTAAATTAGACTGTGCAACTCTGAAGTTTGGTTTTGTTTTTTTTTTTTGTTTCCAAAGAAAAAATGGTTCACCTGGAACAAGAAAATATTATATTATTGTGACTTTTGAAATTAATTGTAGTTAACCAGTCACCGAAGTTTACTAAATGTCTGGATATGTTAAATTTCATTCCTGTGAGGGTGACAGATGGGCTAGGTCAGCCTATTATAGTCTTCCATGACTAAATGTCATTGATGACATCTCAGTATACAGGTCTTCCTTTAAACATAACCAACCCCCCAAAAAAGCCTTCTCTAGGTCTTGACTCTTGAAAAATTAATAACAGCAAAACCCACAGGAATTTCTAAATGTGTAAAAGTATAGAAATATTTTTTTCTGTATTCCTGAAGCATTTAACGACAATATGCGACAATTTGGTGTTTTGGAGACCTCTTGAAACACAGTGATTTTTGTTTGAAGAAGGCAGTAGCATTTTTTCCAATTACAGAGGTGTAAATTAAGCAAATTTTAGGTACTGCTGCTTGACAAGAACCAGGTGAGTGATTGCAACAGGGGTGGTGAATATGTGGAGCCTTGAATTCTGCTCTGAGTCCCCTGCTGTGAAAACTTCTTCTTTACTGACCTGGAAAACAGAAATGCAAAGGGTATTGAATGTGCCACAAAATACAGGCATCTGATATATATTTAGTATTTATTACTTGCACACACACAGCTCCAGAAATAGAAGCCTTGATACCTTCCTCTAAGATCTAGGCAAGAAGAATTTTACCCTTCTGTGAAAAAATTCAATGTGTTGAAACAAGTTTCCAACCAGAATTTTCATAAACACAATTGAGTTCACATTCTTGAGCATTTTTGTGCCCCAAAATCAACCAACATGTGAAAAGAATTGACTTATTTTTCTATATTTCAAGTAATTTTCCATCAGTGTGAACATTTTTATTAGTGGTTTTGTCTGGCACTGCACAAAAGCTGAGGTTATGTGAACAGAAAGACTTAAAAGTCTTTGGACAAACCCACTGAATGAAATAAAATAAAATAAAATAAAATAAAATAAAATAAAATAAAATAAAATAAAATAAATTGCGAAAAAATCCAAAACCCAGCCCAACCCAAAACAAACCCTAACCCTAACCCTAACGAAAAAAACCCCAAAACAAAACCAAACAAAAACACCTAAAAACCCCACAACCAAACACTAAAAAAATGAAACCAAAACAACCCCTCCCCCCCAAATAAACAATAAAAAAAGAAACAGAAAACCTCAACCAAACAAAAAAACGCCCAAAAGTACAAAAAGCTGAATATGAGCTATATGAAAAGCAAAAGAGGCTTTCACACCTCTTTTGCTCATGTAGATGGAGAAGAGCCACTGTTGATGATTTTTATTTTAGTTGTATTTTTAAGTTTCACAAATGCTATCTGGGTGGGAGATTAAGGCAGGGTATGAAAAATTCCAGCCTCTCTTGCTGCTCTAATTGAAGAAAAATTGAAATTGTCTCTGGCTGATCAAAGTAAAATATGTGGGCAAGCAATAAAAAAAATTTTCTGCATATTTGTTATGTTTGTTGTCAAAAGGAAAGTTTGGAATAAGGCAAGTAATGCAGGAGAAGATATAAGAGCCAATCATATTGGGCAAACATATTTATGTTCATATAGAAGCACTTTGTGCAGATTGAATCCAAAAATCCAGTATATCTATGTTCTTCAGTCAATGAAAGACACGGTGATTGCTCTGATTTTTTTTGTTTATGACTGACACACTGACTTTGCTGTGCTGCAGTTGTTATAGATGGGGACATGGACAGCAAGACATTTCATAAAAATGAAACAAATTTAGTGAGGAGAACTGCAGAAGTCCTTTTTTTACAAGAAGTATCTCTTACAATTGCATTTGGAAAACAAAATTTTCTCCAAAGAAAGTTTCAGGACTGTCAGGTAGAGTGAGTGGTTGAAAGACAGGGGAATCTCACTAACTTTGACTTAAATAAAAGTTCTTGACTAGACAAATTGATTTCAGAATAAAGCAAAAGTTTTGTAGCTTTGCTCCTCAATGGAAATACTGTTAACCCTGTGATAATTGCCCATACACTTTAGTTGCCTTTGGTAAGACTAATTTTAAAAAGAAGTACCTTGGAATTGAACTTTAATAAATATAAATTCAAGTCAGCAGAAGCATTCTGCAAGATCTTGCTGAGGGAGACTTTTAGCAGAGCAAGTATAGATAATAGATAATATTGCCTATCACTCCTGCCTTAGTTATTGCTGTGGTACAAATATGTTTATTTTTTATATATCCCTTCATTTTTCATTACATTTTTCTAGATTTTTGAACAATACTTTTCACCTCCTGGACAATTAGATCTTTGTAGTTATCCTATCAAAAAAAAAAAACCAAAAAAACCCGAGAGTCTAATTTGAATAGTGAACATTAAAATGCACACAGCTCTTAAACTACCTATTAGCATGATAATTGCAGTGATAGGCTTGGAAAGAACAGCTATTATTAAACATGAATCTGGTGGTGGCATCACATAATACATGCTAACCACCACACAAAAATAGATTATCTGACATTAATTACTGGATTTCCTCTGAAAAAGCTTGCAGCCTTTCTCTCTTCCAGCAAACATGACACAGGCACAAAGGATGCTCTTTTTCATTTGGAGGCACTTAAAATATGTTGAAGAGGGTGTGTCAAAATAGGGCACAGGCCTTGGGGGTCTTTATCTTCCCTTGTGCCCAACACAAGAGCTGCTACACAGCCAAACTTTGAGTGAATTGCCCACATGTTCCCCAGTCTTCTGCCAGAAGCATTTCAAGCTAAATTTGGTAGGTCCTCAGGTATAAATATGGCTTTGAGGTAGTTGTTTCAAAACCTCAGGTAGGGTGCTGAGTAAGATCTGCTGCTATGGGAGGGTCAAAAATTGCAGTTAAACCATAAAAAATATGTCCTCTGAAGTGACAGGAAAACCTCAGAAAATGCAAACACTGCTTTCTGTAAAATCTGTAAATTTCTATTAAAAAAAAAAAACAACAAAAAGAAACAGTAAGTATCTGACTGTTTCAACTGTGAAGAAGATAATTTAAAACGAAACATATCCCCAACCTATGAAGAAAGAAAAGAGACCCCACAAAACACAGCTGAGAGCTGCAAAACCCATTTCCTACTGGGCATCTGCACAGGCTCTGTGGAGCTCAGATAACCTCAGAAAGACTGACATTTTCCAGCTAAAAATTGCCCAAATTTCTAAGTGTTCTCCTACAAGGGGAAATGCTTGGAAGTTGGCCTCTGAAAAACTGTGCCTACTTTATAACACAAATTAAACCCACAGATTATTAAGTAGAGGATCATATTTTCTCATAAATGAAATACAGTAAATTAGTACCACACTTTCCTGATTTTATGGAAATGTCTGAGATTACTCCTGTTGGTTTATTTGCAGAGTGGGAGCATTAAAATCTTAGCTGAAATGTATGCAAAGAGCAAGCATTTTATTAGCTGGTTTCAACTCCTCTTGCAATTCAACTTCAAGGACAATACAGGAGTTTTAATTCTTCTACCAGCTTCAATAATCCAAAATTTCAATCAAGGTCATCAATTAACATGTTTAATGATGATATTATGCATGTATATCATTACAATTGTGTTGTCTATGTTTCCTATTCATTTTGCTTCAGAAAAAAAAACAAACCAAAATCAAACAAACAAAACTCCCTCACACCTCCCACTTTGGCAAAGATTTCATCCCAAATCCACGCAGGGTTCCCTCTCCAGAAGACAGAACCATATTAACAGTTTCGATAAAATTCTCAGATTTTTACAGGTTTCTTACTTCCCTGGATCTTAAAAAAAGAATCATTAAGCCTGTAGAAAGTTTATTTATCTGTCTATATCTATGGAAATATACTTACACGGAGTCATGGTAGTTCATAGAAATTTTCTTGTGGCACGCATTTAAACCTGTCCAGCCTAACTCAATCAGTTCTAAAGGAAGGAAGATTTAAGGATGAGAGACACTTGGATTTTGAATGCTGAGATGGCTGGATTTATTCTGTGTTAGGTGGTGTGGCTTAAGACCTAAATTCTGAAAATTCTGTACGTGTTTATGAAATTAAGGACTGAAGGCCTATTTACGAGCTCCATTTCAAGCAATTTTCTTCACTCTGCCCAAATTCTCAGCTAACAAAACGCAATTAGCAGCCAGTAGCTGCAAGTTACAAGCCCTGGTATTACATTCAAGCTCTCTGGGTGAGTTTATTAGCGCAGGCTCTGGGTTCACAGCAAGTGAGGCCTTGCAGAGGCCTGTGTGCGACCGCCCGCCCCGGCCCACAGGGCAGGCCCAGCACCGAGGAGGAGAGCTGAAAAATAATTCCTGATTAGGACTCAGCTGTGCTGTGCAAGAAGGCAAGCAAAATGGTAAAAGTGTGTTCTGTCCTTGTTGTAACTAAGAAGCTTGACTATGCCAATATTCAAGCAGCAATCAATTTATTAATTAATGTGGTAAAGGATGAGCAGCACAGGGCTGGCTACAGTGGGGGCAGTTTCCCTCCAGCTGCACACCCATGGTTGGGGCTTACAGGTATTTATAGGGGTACTCATGAGCTTTCTCAGCAGTTTCTATTCCAATTTTTACATCACAATTATTGACACTATTGTGATTTAGTTTTTCTCAGGATGTGTCCCAAAAAGGAGGGTCCCCAGATGGTGGTGGTAGTTTCTGAGATGTTGGTCCTGGTTTCCTAGAGAATAAAGACGAATCCCATCTGGTGAAGTCCAGCTCCCCAGATGTGGGTCCACCCTTTTAATTACAATGACTATAAATCTCATAGCAGTGATGTCCAGCTTCCCTTGGTCAAAACCACAAATCCTTGAGATGATGTTCATCTTCCTTTCTCAAGCTGTTTTTCTCTGTTTTGTTAAGGGGTGAGATAAGCATATTTCCTTTATGTATATTCCAAAGCTATAGTTGCAAGGATACAAGCAATATTCTAAAATTATACTTAAAAAAAAAAAAAAGGTATTATTGCAGCACTCTTTAAGGCCTGACTACAAGCAAAAAGCAACAACCTTAATTCTTTAATTCAAATGCTCCTAAATCAGCCAAAGTTAATTGCAAACAAAAGAGAGGTTCAAAGGCCTTCTGCCATGCTTTACTTTCCTCAGTTATTATTAGAATTCACAACTGTCCCATTGTCAACTCCACACATATTGCAGTCACAAATACACACATTGCCTGTCTGCACCTGACACCAAACACAGCTTGGTATTCCACAGCCCTTCAAAACTGGGAAGTTGCTGCAGTGGAATTGCTCCTGTGGGGCAGAGCTGCAGGGGCAGGGGTGTAAACCTCCTGCCGTGGGACCTGTGAGTTGTTTTATTTCTGTTATAACTAATCCTTGTATCAAGAGTCAGGGGAGGGGAAAGTGAGGGAGAAAGAGGTCAAAATGCAGGGAAATGTTAAGTCCTTGGAAAGATCATTTCCAGGTTTGTTTTTCTGTGATCTGGCTATCTTCAGGAAAATATTGGGTGAAGTACTTGTCCTCACTGCAACCAAATATTTAAATTAGGGTTTTAAAATACCGATCTGTGTTTGAATGAGTTAAAAAATTATTGCATTTTTAATCATGGAAATTGCATTTGATTTTGGTTTGCATGCAATTTTCCCTGTTGCCATGATTCTTCAGTCTGGGCTATGTAAGTTTATGTCACATCAGTTTAAAGGAAGATTAGGGCTTTAGGAACAGCTCCTGGTTTTGAGGAGCGAGCCTTCCCTTTAGTATATCACAAAGTTTTAAGGAGTCATGCAAGAGGAAGTCTGTTCAGATGCTGCTAAATCACATTTGTCACAGTTTTATGTCTTAATTTTACAAAAAATGTTCTTTAGTTATTAAATTGCATGTTGTGTCTTAAATCAATGAGGTGTAGTGATCAAACTTGCAGGAGACCCAAACAAGCATCAATATCTTTGTCTTGTGTAACAATCCAAGGACATAAATAGAATTGTTTTTAGGTGGAAACCATTCAAAATTGTAATTTTCTCTTTAATGTTATGATGTTACAGGATTAAATAAAAATTAAGCCTGGAATTTGGGAGAGCTTTCACTTTGGGAAACAGCCAACAGCATTGCAAAGGACAGAAATACCTAAGGCTCACACGTGAACTGTACAAGAATGAGAAAAGTAAGTGAAATATAGTCATTAAATACTGATTTAACCTGATTTAACTGCTCTATTCAAACAGAAACAGAAATGGATTTTCCTTTCACTCACAGTCTCTCTTAAGAGGGATGGAAACCAAATAATGCTTGACTCAGATTGTAATATTCTCTTGACTGTTTGAAGAGGTTTGTTACTAGCATAAATGTGTCTATCACTGTTTAAATATTTAAGTAATTATATTTAATAGCATAAACATTAGCCTTAGTGCCACTGGATACATATAAGAAGTGAAAGTAAAGCAAACTGAAGACCACTGATGAATGAAGAATGGTGGTTCAGAGAGAAGAGAAGCAATGCATTTGGAGCATTTTTCTTTAAGAGAAATAAACATTTAGTGGCTTAGCCAGATTCCCAAATCTGCAAGTGACACTCCCCTAGGCTCCACAAGCTGCTGCTGGGTAATGGATCAAGATCTTTACCACTAACCTACTGTGAAAACCAATACAAACCTGGCAGCTGAGCCTTTAACAGTTTGAGTAGTTTATTGTTCATCTAGTCTGTCAAAAATATCCGTCATTATGAAATATCCCTCAACAGAGGAGCACAAAAATAGGCATCTTTCAAATTTCATGAGAAAGAGAGACTCATAACACAGGAAGGGCCGCTTAGGGAAAATCTTTGTCAGAAATCAGTCAAAAATGCACAAATCAGTATGTGTCAGGAGCAGAAAACAGTTAAACCCCTGGAATAAAAATGCAGGCTGAAGAGGTAATTAGAAAATGATGCAACGCATCAAGGGAAGAAGGGAAAACAACCATCATGCAAACTGTCTCCATTATACCTCTAGGAGAGTATCACTTAATTTTAAATCCAAGTGTCAATATTTCTGGAAACAAAAAAAAACCCAAAATAAGAAACACACTGTTACACTTATATGTTCTTAATGTTCTTAATTAATTTTTTTTTTTTTTTTTTTTTTTTTTTTTGGTGAAATCTTGAATAGGTGTTTTTTCAGGAGGTGAAGACAAATTTTTGGGTCACCTTACTGTTCCTCTTGGCAGCCACAGGATTTAAATCATGGGTAAGTGATTCAGCTGGATGAGTGACTAAAACCTCAAATGCTCCCTTGCTTTTGTCAAACCCACTAAATAATGCCATTAATTAGTAGCTAATATCATGCTGTTGATATTTGTCAACACTTGTTGTGTAAATACATATTAAAGTAGATTTCCTCAATTTTGGAACAAGCAGGAGGCTTTCTGTTCCTTTTCCTGGTGGTTTCTGTAGCATCACAGTTTTGGGGTAGATGGTGTGTAAAAGGCTTATCTGCAGAAACGGAATAACCCTCTGCTGGCATTTACAGAAAATATTACATAACTGTGACTTTGTACACTGCAGCAACCCTCAATTACTGATTTGTAGGAAAGCACACAGCAGAGAAAATTCTGTATTGGAACTGCCTGAGGCCATGTAAATATATAAGAATGTGAGAACATTTTGTCAATTGGCATCTGAAGCAGAAATGTCTTTTAAAGGTCATGCAATTTTTTTCCTTTCTCCTTAAGTTTCTTTTCTTTTAATTACATTCTTTTAGCTTGGACATGGCATACATAAAAAAAAAGCCTTTAAACCAATGAAAGTTTATATAGACAAAGAAAAAAGCATTGGAGATATGTAACACCTCAATTTGCATGGATTCTTTGTTCCATATACAATGCCAGAGACATTTTTGTTATTATTACCCAGACAATTGAGTGTTTTTTAATAACTGAGGCTGCCCATTGTTAAACAGCATCTTCTCTTTCTAGGAGCAGCACGTTTATCATTTTACAGTTCCCAAATGATACTTATTAACATCCACCCAACTTCACTGTCATATGAAGGAAGAAATCAAAAAAAAAAAAAAAAACCAACCAAAACCACAATAACAAGTGCTCATAGAAATTCCAAGAGTTACTCCGGAGGAGGAAAAAAAAATCCATACAAGAATCCCTGCTGGACAAATATATATTTGTATAGCGTATATTTGTAAAGCATATATATTTGTATAGCATAAAGAGCTCTCAAAAACCAGGCTTAATAAATAAAGGTGTCAAGGACACAAGCAAAAGATGAAATGGGATTTCCAGTGTGCCTAGGGGAGAAGGAATACAAGCAAGAAAGTATTGGTTTCTGTCTCCAGAAAGAATGCCTGTTTTAGCCATGGCTAATTCCAAAGTAAAAATCGAATGCTGCTCCTCTCTTTGAGTCAGATTTATCTTTCTTCTTCCTTGTGTGCCTTGATCAAGAAAGCAGAGGTTTTCTTATTTAGATGGTTATCCCTCGTTTCAAGTCGTAGCACTTCAAAGTGAACATGAGCACTTTCCTCAGAGCTGTGATTTCAAGCTACAGAAGTCACCAGGGCAGGCTCAGCTGTGAGTTTATATTTAATTCACATGCCAAAGGCTTTGCTCAGAAGCAAAGTGCTGAAGTGCTATGCTATTTTAATGGAAAGTTTTGGTTTAGAAAAAGTGTTTTCCAGGACCTGGCCGGACAACACTTATTTAACCTATAGCCCTATGACCAAAATTTGGTTTGTTGTTTGTGGTTTTTTTAGTGTTTATTTGTTTGTTTGGTTTCTTCCATAAATCTTGACAGGTTTAGTTAGCATATCCTTTTGTTCCAGTGTTGAGTCTCTAAACCATGAATATCACTCTATCTGAAATGATCTCTTAATGAGTCTTAGTGAATGCTGAATTGCTGATTACTAAAATTAATATTCATTTATTGTCTCCATTTATTTGTAAAATGAAAATTTAAACCATTAAATATATATATTAAACTGTAGCCTTTCCTAATAATGGGATTTTTTTCTGAGGGCAGTAATCATCAGTCACTCAGAATCACACCAGTCAGTGCTGAGTAAGAGGAATAAACACCAACCTGCCTGTTTAGAGGGAGAGCCCTGGTCAGTGCTGCTCTGTGGCTATCAGAAGAAAGCTTTCCTGTTTGAATTAGATGGATATTGGAAGTGTCCTACCTTTGACTTTAAATCAGTGGCACAGACATCTGTTAGAGTAGCTTGTTTGGCTTCTCCACAAATGAGAACTGCAGGGGTGGAAAACAACATGAGCTGAGATTATTTGCTCAGAGAATCGTTGTTTCCAATTTTTCTCTCTGTCAGTTCCAAGCTGTGTTTTATGTGCAGTGCAGTCTCCTCCAATCCTTTGATATACTGCTGTTTGCATTGCTCTGGAACTGTGTTTAGAGACTCTGCCCAAGAGGTGAGCAAGAAGCAGACAGGTAAAATATTCTGGAGTTTTCCTACAGGAGCTCCTGAGCACTGTAGCATTTCAAAGCAGCAGTGTGGCCATTACCAGTAATTACTTTTGCAGATGACAGACACAAACTGGATACATGTTGAATAGATATTATTTGCTTGCTCAGCAGCAAATAATCAAATTATCCTTTTTTTTTTTTTTGCTAATCTAAATCGGTTTCGGTTTATCTCCCCTCTTACCTGCAGTTCTCATAGCAGGGAAGAAAGGGAGGAGGAATTCCTTCAGTGAGATGAATGTCAAGGCTCATAGGGGGCTCAGGGAGGTGTTGGGTCACCTGGAGCTGTTCAACAAACAGTGGCATTCGGTGCTCTGCTCTGGCTGACAAGGTGGAGATGGGTCAAAATTGGAATTGACCATCTTGGAGGTCTTTTCCAACCTCAAAGATTTTGTGATTTCACAGATATCTCAAAATCCAGTTATTCAAAAGTGTCTGATATAGAAGAGTTTCTCATCAGTTTGTGTTCTGAGAGGGGGGCACTTTGTTCTCTTTTATGTAAACCCTGTATTGGCATTTTCAGGAGCAAAGTGAAAGAATTGCCTCCTGTGCAGAGGCTACTCCTGCTTGGGAGGTTGGTGAAAATTTCTATTTGTATTTTTTTCTATATAAGAACATGGTTCTAGATCTTTTTGAATATACTACAAAAAACTTGAGGCATTCTAATCTCGCTTTATGCAGCTCAAGGTTCATGTTTCCCTGTGTGCTGTCAGAAGGACTTTCTAGCTGATTATCTCTAACATTCCTGTGCAAATATGTGACAGTGATATAGATATTAATGCTTCAGGCATGTACTCAGGACATGTGGATAAAGCCATTTTTCTCCCTGCTGTTTTACTGCAGGGAGATAATGATTTGGTGCCAAAACAAGTTTGAAGTGTTGGTTCACTCCAAAGGAAGACATCACTTCAAGTTCTCAACTTCTCTGCTTCTTAAAGACAGTCTCAGGCTGGCTGACTTGAGCTGGTTAAACACTGACAGACACAATCTGGAGGCTTAAGAAGCATGCACTTTCATGAGCAGTGCTCTTCAATGCACATCTTCTAAATTTAGCTCCATTTCTGGCCCTCCTGAGTTGTGAATGTCAATCAAATCTTACTGGAACAGATATCTTTTGTCACAGCAGTCCCATAAAAAAGTTCAAATCAATTGTGTTAGAGAATCCATTTCTTTTTCTTTTTCTTTTTTTTTTTTTTTTTTTTTTTTAATGGGCAGGAGCCAACCTACTGCTCACTTAATCTGGTCCTTCCATGAGCTCACCTAAGTAATTGTTTTCCCTTATCTCTTCCCATATTTTCCATGCTTTATGCCATAAAATTTTAGTGGGGTCTTCACAAGTTGGGGTTTATTTTGCTATGGTTGCATGAATTCATGTAAAATTTGTGGTCATGTCAATGCATATATAGATATGCAGATTATGTAGTTTTTGTGGTTATGGAAGATATAACTATTTACAAAGAGATGAGCAGAGGGTAATACAAAAATAAATAGGATGTTGAAAAGAAAACTGGGGGAGGCCTAATATAAGCTTCATGCTTCTAAACTGCAACTCTTAAGAAAAAATGAGTGAATGAATGAATGAATAAATATATAAATAAAATGCTACCATGTACTCCTTGATACTTCAGCCTTTGGTTCCTTCTTCTAAGTGCAAGCTTAAAATACTATTATTCTTTCTACAGCTATTCTTTCTTTAGAGATACTTCAGGTAACTAGCCTGTAAATAAAAAATTCTAAGAGTAAGTTCTTTATTTTAGCAAGAATAAGTCTGCAGCAAGAGTACTGCTTTTCCTTTCAGCAGTGGGGTCAGGGAAGAAATCATTTCGCCCAGCAATTTCCATAGCTCAGGAATTAGGAAAGCCAGAAGGCCTGAAATTGAAGCTATATAATGCAATGAAAGAATATGATTATGTTCTGTTCACACTATGATCTTTGAAAAATGCCTATTGTAGGAGCTAAATATCAATTGGGAAGTGGGTTTAATGGTGGAAATAAATGTACATGAGCAGATTTTTGCAAGTGCGCAAACAGCCGAAGAGCTCTGAAATAAACCTGAGGTGCAGAGAGAGGATCTCAGCAAGGAGCTGTCCTTCTGCAGTCTCCTGCTTGCCAAGACAATTTGGAATTCTGTGAGTTTTCAAACTGCCAAGAAAAAGTGCAGAGAAATGATGGCTTGAATGTTCAAAAGTGCCTGCAGAAACAACTCTATTTTTTAGAAATTTTGGACCCCTCCAGTTATACAGATCCTAAAACTGGAGTCTCTGGATCCAGTTCAAAAGCAATGGTAAGAATGCAAAAAAATTCCTTATAAATTCAAGGCTTTTGCACATTGAAGGTGTTAGATCAACAGTGTTTTTTAGAAGTTCAGATAAGTTCATGTATCTAAGCAGCATTGTCCCCCTCAGTTAAATATATTTTCCATTGCTTTAAAAAAAAGGACCACAAATCAAAATTATTTACTACTTTAGTTTCTTAGTTCATAATTATGGCAGGAAAAAGTTGAATTAAGTTTATTTTATAAAATAAATATTCAAAATGTTTTTAAAATTTTATTCAGTTAGTCCATGAGAAGATGCAAACCAGATCTTAGAAGTCCAAATACATTTTTGATTTTTCACCTTGAACCTTTAACCTGATGAAAATTTGCCCCTTGCTGTGTTGCTTCAGAGTCTGCCTTCTGTTTCCCTATTTTTGTTTTTCTTGAGCTTTAAAGTACTGGTACTACTGCTGACAGATTGTCTTGACTGCATGATGTTGTTTTACCTCTTTGTTTATCCTGATTTTCAGGGAATTGTAATGTAGATAAAGGTATCTTTAAGAGAAGGATCCTGGCACTAATTTCCTATTCTTATATAAATCTCCTTGATGTGTATTTTAACCTAATTTCTCATACAGGCTGTAGCTTTCTGAGTTATGTATAAACATTCTTATCTCTGATATTTCTAAGAGGTATCCATTTCTTGCCATCTAGTCTGTGACTCTTCAAATGGAGCACTGAAAATCATTTACTTTCTTCAGAGCTTTCTTGCAGCTTTTGTCACTGTTAGGATTGGGTGGTTTTTTTTTGTTTTTTTTTTTTTTTTTTTTGTTTGGTTGGTTTTTGGGTGTTTTTTTTTTTGTTTGTTTGTTTGTTTGTTTGTTTTAATTTTCGTCACTGGTTCAGAGTTTTGACAATTTCCCTATTGTAGCACTGTATGGTTTTACAGGAAGACCTAAATCATTTACATATTTTTGTGCTTATTTGCTTCCACTGTGCTGCTCTCTTCAGTTTCCCAGAATATTTTGGGAGTTCTTTCAATGCACAGTATGCAAATAGTCCCTGGGACAGTGTGTAAAATACAGAATAAATGCCAACAAGTTATTATAACCCCGAAAAAGTCACTTTTCACTGAGACTTGTGGGACCTCCCACAATCCACCAAAGACTTTTCCCTACTTTAAAGGATAATTTACTTGGAAATAGAAATGGTGACTTGATACCTAAACTAACTGATCCTTTAGGTGTAAGAGATTGTATTCTTTGGAACAGTAATTGCTATCTAATATTTCTTATTATACACCTAATCTCTAAAGGACTCTGATGCATTTATTTGGTGTCCTTTGCAACTGATGTTTTTTTAGAGAGTACCAGGGAGTATACTTGTCATCAAAAGACACAATCATAGATATGTCTTTATTCCCTTTACAATGTAATTATTTTTTTTACAAAATAATTAGGATTACTTATTATCAAGTGATGAATTGATCGTGCTTCTGTCCTAAGATTCTTGAATTCACAAAGATAAAACAATTAATTTATTCTAGTGTCCCTGGCAGTATTTTGATCTATAAGATTGTTTTCTTTGGCAAGGAACAAAATGAAAGTGTTGTAAAAAACCAAAAGGCTAATTGAAGATCATCAAAAAAATTGAAACACAAAGTAGATACAAGTATTTTGACTCAAGGTATTTTAAATATAACAAGGATCATTTTAGACTCAAATTCCCACAAATTCTTTTGGGGTTGTACAGCCCTGACTATTCTTTCCTCACTGTTGCTAGCAAAAATTATGTCTCAAGGTTATTCCCTTTTTCTCTTTAAAAGTGGAGGATTTTTTTCCCCTTTTCCAGTCAGTGGGACCTTCCTTGGACTGCAACAGCTTTTCAAATAGAACATGAAGGATTCTAAATTGTATTTTTGGACTTGAATTCTGTATATCAGCCAGGCTAAAAAAGTCCAGTGACTTAAACAAATGGATTAATGTACTAAATTTTCCCAAAATTTAATGTCATGGAACATAATCCCTCTTTTGCCTATCCCTCCATGAACCTTTCCCCTGCACAAAATTTCTCATGAAAGCTGCCATTTAAGTTGATCTTCACTGAATAAAGCAGATGACATGGGAGTCTAGATTTCTATTCCCTTCATGAGAAATTGGATGTATATTAATGCTCCCATTTACAGAGAGAGTAAAAAAGGGGCAGCCTAACTCACAGAGCCATATTCAGCCCTGTGGCATAACTGCACACCTGAGAGTTTATTTTTTTCCTTGTCTGTTGGGATTTTGACCTAAGACAAGGGTTTCATTTAGGTAAATAACCAGGGGAATGTTGCTCTCTGGACAAGTGTAAGTGGAGGTGGAAGTGAGAAATCTCAATAGCTACTTTTTCACCACTTCCACTATTTTGTTTAATTTTTTTCGTTTTTTGTTTTTTTTTTTTAATGTGCAGAATATTCAGTTCCAGAAATTATGTGCACTCCATTATGCAGAAGAACAATGAGGGCAGTATTTGTATCAAGCCAGCTGTTAATTTGCTACAAAAAACCCTATGAAACTCTTCATTGAGTAGATACAATCATTAAAATTGCAGCAGACAGGCAACAAGGAAAAGGGAAGCTACTTTTCTGTGGAATATGTAAATCCCTTACACTATTGCATTGCTCTGAATAACAGTCAGTTTCATTTAAATCAGATCTGTCAAGCAAGAAACGACACTGATCTTTGGAGATTTGGTGGTAAAAGAAAGCAAAAAAGTAGAAATTAAACACAAACCTCCTTCTACCTTTCACAGTGGAAATGAGGAAAATAAAGATATACTTTTCCTTGGTCCTTACATATATCACCTACCATAGGATTAGAACTGGAGTTAGAAGTGAATGTTATGAAACAGTCACTGAGGAGATGCCCTCCCTCTCTCAGAATATAAACTTAATACATTAAACACAGGAGGTTTTAATACTTGGTATTCAAAGTGGAACTACAAATCCAGGGCTTAAAAACGTAAATTTTTGGCTAAAGACTTGAGAACAGAAAATGGTGCATGCAAACCCAAGAATTTTGTGAAAATATGAAGTTTCATTGTGCTGAGCATTGAACTGGTTCAGCATGACCAGTGTTTTCTTTTTGTGTCTTCGGGTGTTCCACCAGAGAAATATTAACTTTTTTTTTTTTTTTTTTAATATAGGCATTTTCCAAGAGTTCCTACTTGTTTCTGTTCTCAATAAAATAAATGAAAGCAGTTTCTTCTTACAGAAAATCCTGTTTGCTTGGTTGTTTAATATTGTTCTTACTAAGGAAAACATTTAATGAATCATTAATTCTTGCAGTGGGGAAGGGAAATTTTAGCAATATTTGTTAGCCTAATGTAGTTACAAATACCTTTTAAGTAACTCAGGGGTAAAAATTGATTTAATCTTCTTTTTTTTGTTCACTCCTATTTACAACCATAAAACCCACCATCAGCAGCTTGTTGAATATTTTTCCTGATGTTCTTATAGCCATTAAAGTCCTCTAAATTAGGAAATGCATAATAAGTATTATTACAGAAGAAATAATTGGTTATAAAGATATTCTTTTCTGCTGTACCTCCCATGCTGATACAATTCTTTAAACTCTAACAACAGAAAAAATAATGGTATTTTTTCCGTCATTTCATTCTGCAGCAAGTTGCTCTCTTTAAACACTTTTAAGTAAAAAAAAATAAACCCAAAACCAAAAAACAGCAAGACCCTAACCTAACCAAAGAAAAACTCATAGCTTCAAACCACAGTAAATATTAGAATAATTATATTTCTCACTTATTATTTGAGCTTCTTTACCTGCCACCATTCTTGTCTTTATGAAGATCCTTAGATATTTGTTTATAAATTCTGGTTTTCAGGGTAATGTATGTTAGGACATGTATCTATCTCAGCATGGTTTTATTTCTAAAATGGCTCAAGGGCAATGAAAATTAGGGATCCATTAATAGAATAGGGGAATAGACACAAATAACCAAATGAGGTAAATCATAACAATAAAGTTTGTAAGTTTTATCAGGTGCTTTGGTCTTTCACTGTGTGAGAATGAATGACTACCAGAAAATTGAATATAAACATTATTTTTCTGGCATAGAGGTATAAATTTAGATAGTAATAAGAGCAAAAGTTTTTGTTTGGTTGGTTGGTTTTTTGGGTTGCTTTTTTGTGTCTTTTTTTTGTCTGCTTTGCATTCGTGACTGAGTTTTTTTACTGCATAACATAGTTTAGGATCAGTTTCTTGTATATTTCTACTTACCCAACGACCAAATTCTGAGTTGTCAAATTTCTCTGACATTTGGCTGCCTTCATGAGATGTTTCAGATTCCTTGACATACCTCATACCAAGAAATGAAGGTTTTGTGTTCCAAAAACTTTTGAACAACACAGGGTGACTGCATGAAAGCAGCAACAATCACCATGGATTAAAAAAAAAAAATCTTCCCATTCTCTCCACACTGGATAAGTTCAGTTATCTGTGGAGCTTACTTGGCTTTTTTTTTTTTTTTTTTTTTTGTTCTCTTTGTTTTGTTTTGTTTTCAAAAGCCCAACGAATTTGTTACTTTTTTTGTGTTTTCCCATGCTTATATCTTAATTAATTATCTTCTTCTGTTTCAGCAAAATCTTTTATATTATGCAGTTTCTTGACCCAAATGAATTCCCAGAAATCCTTTCTAGAACTCTTTCTTTATTAAATTTTAAAACTGAAACACATTTCCTTTAATAAAGGCCCAAGATTTACTGCAAATGTTCACAGATAAACCCGAAGTACATGAAGTTTCCTGAGGAAGAATGTAATTTATGGAGATAATTTCCTATTTAATATGTCTCTAATTCACCTGGCACACCTTCATCAAGTCCATCATATTTTCAAAGCTGAAGTCTGTGACACTTTTCAGGATATGATTCCTGGTGGGTTCAGTCTATCAGCTGTGAATTACTGGGCCTCACACCAGCAGAAATTAATCCTGCTGCTCCTTTGGGTATTCTGACACCTTTACTGAGAACTGGAGTGATCCAAAGAAATTATAAAACCCTTTTGCAGTGGTTCTGGGGATTTCTGTAGTCTGAAAACAAGTATTTTGTCACCCTGTTCCAACTGCTTCTGATGCCACCCTAAGCACTGCTTGATTTTCAAGAGTAAATCCCATCTGTTCAACATCTGGAGCAACATGAGCTTCCTCTGAGCAGCATTTTCAGTAGTTTCAGCAGAGAACCCATTTTTTTATAGCTACAGGGGCTTTTCCCCCCCTACTTTTATTAATAAGAAAAATATGGTTTTAGGTGGAGATTAAAAGATGGGGGTGAAACTACCTGGACTGGCAGAAATAAAACTAACTTCCCTGTCTCAATAATTAGATAAGAAACTGTGATATTTGTGAGTACCTGAAGAACATTTATATATAAATATAAAAAAATAAATAGTAAAGAGTGTATATATATATATATACATTTATACACTAAGTGTTAAGATATCCTTAAATTAAAAAAATTCTTTAAGAAGGAGATGGTTTATTTCCAGCAGTCCTAGAAACTTCTCCTTTGTGCCTGCCTTCAAAGTGGAATGATTGTCACATATTTTCTTTTATGCTCAAAGTTAAGGCAGAGAAAGTGCCATCACAGGGTGGCTTTGTCTAAGCTGAACCTGTCTGAGCACAGAAAGGGATGCTTGTGATATTGCACAATTTTTATCACAGAAGGTGGTGGGGTTTTAGCTTCCTGGATATATTTGACTGGGAAGCGTAAATTACCCCTTTATCTGTATCTTTTTTGTTCTCTGCTTCTCTCTCCTCTACTCTGCCTTCTACCCAAAAAAATTTCTGCAGTGCTTTCAATGAACAAAGACAAAAGCTGTCATTTTGTCAGTGCTAATGTGCTGAATGCTGAGGTGCTCAAATGCTGTCATGAGCCTTTTTCTGACAATATTTGATATATGGTGAATAGAAAATACATCATCCTGAGATGAGAGGATACAGTTTGTGCAGTCTTGATCATGTTCCTGCCTGGATGGACTCTCTTGATAGGAATATAAGGAAAACACTCAGGATTTGTCAGTATTTTATCCAGATTTTTAACTTTCCCCAGGTCCTGTCTGGCCTCAAAATATCTTTTTTTTTAACTGCCCAGGGCAGATGCCATCCCTCAGCATTTTGCTGTTTCCCATTTTGTAACCTATATGTCAACTTCTGTATTCCTTCAAGAATGAAAAGGAATATAAGCCAGGTTAATAATGATGGGAAGATTTGCAGCATCAGTACCTACTTTTTGTTATTTTAAATTTTTTTTTTCTATAATGCATGCAAAAATATATATTAAATATTTTGAAAATACCTAATCTGTAAAAAAACCCAAATAATTGTTCCTGATGCAATCAGATAAAATATTTTTGTTTATTTTGCTGATGGAGAAAATAAATAAGGAAGAGAAAACCAACAAGAAACACACAATTATTTTAAATTTGGCTTTTCTAAACATCCGCACTTGCACTGCTGTACTTATTTATTCCTGATTTGTTTTACCAAAAATGAAATTTCAGTGGGGATTCTTGTGTGACATTTGAATGTTTAAAGTGTACCCAAAGGCCAAGTTAGGCTTGGCAAGGCTGTATTTATTCTGCAGGTAATTTAGCAAAGCAATTCTTCCCACATCAGTGATCTGATGTGCTGCTGAAGCAGCCTGTGTTTTCTAAAGCCATAGAGAGTTGTCTGAATCATGTGTACATGCACAAAATGCAACAATCACATTAGAAAAGGCAGAGTTTATTTAATTTACAGTGTAGGGCTTTGGTTTCTTTGTGCTTGTGGTATATTGAGAAATATTGCTGAACATAGAAAGCCATGTTCAAGAGGGTTTGATTTCTAGGCAAATAAATATTAGCATATAAAGTAATAATTAAAGTACATTAAAAGAGCAACCCTCCAGAGGATGAAACTGCAGTTCTCACACAGCATCAGGTTAAGGCCCTGGAGCAGCTGGATTGTCATATTCAGGACACAAATCCAGATTCAATTTGGCCCTAAATGTAGGGTGATAAACTTTATAAAGCCAATAAAGCTTTGCTTAAGAATGTCCTGGGTTCAGGCACAGGCAAAAGCCCCAGATCAGCTTCAGGGAATCCCAGAACACCTGGGGCTTGTAGGGCTCTGAACATGCCCCATCCCAGCCCTGGCCAGGCAGGGAGCCCTGGTCAGGGGCACAGGAAGGTGTCCAGCTGGGCTGGGGTGTCTCCAGCCAGGGACACTCCAGGCCCTCCCTGGGCAGCTGTTCCAGGGCTCTGCCCCTCCAGGGACACAAGTTCTTCCTCCTGCTGCCCTGCACCTTGCTGCCCTTGGTTTGATGGGCACTGCTGCTGCTGCTGGCACTGGCAGTGCTGGGCAGAGCCCGGCCCGTGCTCCGGCAGCCCCTGGGGATGTTTGGGTGGATGGATGGATGGATGGATGGATGGATGGATGGATGGATGGATGGATGGATGGATGGATGGATGGATGGATGGATGGATGGATGGATGGATGGATGGATGGTGGATGGATGGATGGATGGATGGTGATGGATGGATGGATGGCTGGATGGATGGATGGATGGCTGGTGGATGGATGGATGGATGGATGGCTGGATGGATGGATGGCTGGATGGATGGATGGATGGCTGGCTGGATGGATGGATGGATGGATGGCTGGATGGATGGATAGATGGAGGGATGGATGGATGGATGGATGGATGGATGGATGGATGGATGGATGGATGGATGGATGGATGGATGGATGGATGGATCCCCTGGCAGGGCTCCCTCCTGCAGCCTGCCCAGCCCAGCTCCGCCAGGCTCTGCCCAGCCCAAATCCTCTCTGTCCCTCCCCTGGAGCCTCTGCAGCAGCTCCTGGTGTCTCCTGTGCTGAGGAGCCCAGGGCTGGAGCCAGCCCTGCACAGGAGCCTCAGCTGGGCAGGGCAGAGGGTCAGCATCCCCTCCCTGACCTGCTCCCACTCCCGGGGCACCCCAGGTTCCCCAGCAGAGAAAGATTTTAAAATCACAGAAAATTTGGGGAGCTAGAAAGAAAGTTGGGCTTAGTGGGCCATGGGAAAGTGTTAAAGGTAGGCCCTGGGAAATGTTAGACCTTGTGTTTGCTAGATCATGTGGAACTGCATCTGTGCAGTCAGTGTGGGATTAATGATTAATGATTAATGTAATTGTTAGGTGTGATTAGATATAATTATTGTTTAAAGAATCATGAGAAACCATGGTAGGGGTTTGAGGGGGATCACAAGAAACCCATGCCTGGATGAAATCAATGATACAATGGAGCAATGTCAGTTTAATAACTAATATGTAAGTTATATAATGATAGAATATAAAACTTGTTCAGCTCGGAACCATGTCGGGTCAGATTTGGGTCTGTACCCCTGACACCCAGAGCTCTTCAATAAAATCTCCTGCATACAATCATTCTGTGATTGTGTGTTCCTGGATGCAAACACCCCTGGCCCTCCTGGCCCCAGGACCCTCTGCCAGGTCATGGCCACCCTGTCCCCAGCAGCACCCCCAGGTCCCTCTCCACAGAAGATCTTCATCAGGTGCTTCATCAGGAGGGTTGGTCACTGTGGAATATCTGTCACTTAAACAGATTTCACTGAATATATCAACAGAGGGATGTTGCTTGACAATACCTTCACTGATATATTTGATTAATCCACTTTCAACTGAATTTAGTACAGGAGTAAAGTATTTTCCTTTCCTCCAGGGAAAAAGGAAAAAAAGGAAAAAAAAAAAGAAAAAAAGAAGAAAAAGAAAAAGGCCAGGCTACACTTCACAGGTTTTATTGAAGTGAACTTTTAAAGCAAAACAGTCAAGAAAAAGTGTGAATATTAACCTTTAAGAAACAAAACGAGCATTACAATTTTAGCATAAACTGAAGCAAGACACTTTTAATTACATATCAATAACAGCAACATTAATATGAACAGCATAAATACAGGGTAGCCTGATGATAAAGACAGTGTTTTTCAACAGAATTTTTTGAAGAGTAAAAAAAGTTGTTGCAGCGTGGGCTGAATTTCCTTCCTTCTGTATAAAGCAATTTAAACTTTCTTGCAAGAATTTGCTTCATGTTAAAGGTAAGAGATTTTTGGCTGATATTTTGGCTTTTAGATATTATAAAAATTACTATTATGTGCATGTATACACACACTTAAATGTTTCTTTTTCCTTTTGAAGATGATAGTGTTTACCTTTACTATGTTATTACCATATAGAGCACTCCTGCACTTAAAAAATCTTCAGGAGCACAGGGAATTTCTGCTTCCATGGGTAGCCCAGTTGTCACTGAAAGCAGGATAAAATTAAAATATAACCCACCAGCACTTCTAACAGTCCATCTTCCCTATACATTTACTCAGAATCATTGCTAGAAACATTATGAAATGCAGTTCTCAACACTTCTTTCTCTAAATCCATTGAAAATTGACCTGGAATACAGTAAAATATAACAAATGACTAGCAAAACATCAACCAAAAATAAACATAAGGTGAATAAAGATTTTCCCTATTGTAAAAAACCCAACTGCCAGTTTATAATACTTTGTTATCAGGTTTGTCAAAGAAAAGTTGTCTAAACAGCATAATCATAATTTTTATTGGTGATATTCACTGAGCATCTACAGCTGTTCTGCCTCCTCTCTACAGCAGCTTTTGCATCCACTGTTGTTTTCACTCTGTTTGAATAAAATTTTAAACACTCTCTGCTTTGCCCAGAAAGGCAAGAGAGCCATTTACAATAATCACATTTTAATTCAGATGAGGAATGATCATCTAAAATCTGATTAAAGAAACTTACTGAGGGGATTTTATGTGCATAGCTAATCATCTTTGGCAGGATTGAGCTCTGGAGTGTGATTCTAGTATTGTTACAAGGAACTGGCAGGAACAGAGTACGCAGAGTTGGTGTGGTTTTCACCAGGAACGTGGATTTGTGTTTTGGTGGTTCTTTTTCCTCAAGAAAGAAGATTCTAAACCTTTATTATACATGCTTAATAGAACCATGGAGGAAGAAACAGAAGAAGAGTGTACACTGTTTTAAGCTTTTGGAAAAATAATAATGATTTACAGCAACAAATAATTTACAGCTTGGCAATGCAGACAGCAGTGTGGGCAATAAGAAAGAGATATTAAAAAATTGGAAGCTGCATGCTGGTTTACACGAAATGTGTCTGTTGGCTTTGTATGGAAGAGGGAATGAGAAGAAGATGTGTTATTGCATGATGGTGCAGCCCATTTCCCTCGTGAACATGGGGCCTCAGTCTTTCCAGCCTTTGCTTTCACTTGGGCCTTCAACCTAGCCAGGTTCTGACCAGACCTGTGTTATTCTGGTTCATGTGATCAAATGAGCCAGTGCTCTTCATCAAGGTGGGTTCTCAGAATCTCAGTGGGCAGCTTCTAGTCATGGATTCATTATATTCTACATTTGTAATTTTCTAGATATTTCTAGTAATTTTATAAGTATTTTATAAGTGTCTAGTGATTTCTGAGTAATTTTCTAGATATGTTGTTTTCTTCAAGTGCTTGGAGATTATAGCAAGGTGTGGATTGAGCTCTGTTCCCAGGGAACAGGGACAGGAGCAGAGGGAACGGCTCAGGCTGGGCCAGGGCAGGCTCAGGGTGGGCACAACAGGAATTTCCCCATGGAAAGGGGGCTCAGGAACTGCCTTGGCACTGCCCAGGGGGGTTTGGAGTGCCCAGCTCTGCAGGTGGCACTGAGAGCTCTGGGCTGGGGACAAGGTGGGGATGGGCACAGCTGGGACTCCTTGAGCTGGGAGGGATTTTCCAACCTGAATGATTCCAGAATTCTTAAGGTCATGCACAGTGTTCCTCAAACGGTGAAAGGAAGACACAAATTTTCATCATTCTCTCAAAATGGCCTCTACTGTAATTTCTTTTGTCTTTTCTGAGTTGAAGGTGAATTGGAGGGGTTGGGGTGTTGGGTATTTCTATTTTATCTGGTGTTTTAAGTGTAATATGTAGGTAGCAGAGTAAGCAGAGAAATTCTTAGTTGTATTACTTTACTTACATTCAATCTAACCATAAACCCTAAGAACAGAACTTTTAGGGAGTTCTAAAAACACAGAATGGCTGCATGGTTCTTGGCTGCTCGTTGGGGTTAAAACATAACAGCAACAACAAAGCATACTTTGGATTAATTGCTGATTAAATTGCTTTTAAATTAATTAATTTAAACCTAGGTTTGAAGAATTTATCATAAGTCACAGAAAAAATTAACCTATCAACACAACTAATATAAACTAGTGCTTCAAAACTCCAAAGATGTAATCTAACTTTTAAAGATCCACTAGAGAGCAAAAGACACTAAGTCTGAAATATAAATTTAATTCTACAAAGTCATTAAGTGAAATTAATAAATCCATAACTTTTTTGGGGTAGAAAACTGCAATTTATTTTGTTATTTAATTAGAAAATTGTTATCAAATGGAACCAGGTATAAACCTTTTTAAAGGAACATAAAAAGGAGATGTTTAAGGTAGTACACAATTCATTACCTTGAAATAATAAATTGTGGATGACAGAAGTGGACATGGATTAGAAAAGTGACTATATTCACTTCTGGAAGAAAAATCTACCTAACATCTTCCTGTCCTCATCCTGGCATCTGTCAGGTGCCTGTGGAGAGGGGAATGGACTGACTAAACAAAATTATGCTTTTCCTGTTAATTAAAAATGCTAATTAAGATACTCTAGATACTCTTCTGTAAATGAGTCACTGTCATTCAAATGCATTCAAAGGATGATCTTTATTTATAAAAAAAAAGAAATTTAAAATATAATCAAAAAGAAGTTGCCACTCAGTCCTTATGGAATGGTGAATTTGGATGTTTCCCAACATAAAATCCATCAGCTGACCCTGGATTTCTGTTTCTTGGGAGCTGTGTTTGTGGGGAGCTGTAAATGGTTTGTGTCTGGGGATCAGCCCCCAACAGTGCTCCTGTTTTTTCCACTTTTCTCATCCCACATCAGTCTGTTCTGTCAAGATCACCAACACAGACCAAAACATGTGCAACTGATATCTTAGAGCTGCAGGAGAGGAGACTGGATGCTTTTAGAGAAGTAGGTCTTGAAAAATTTCTATGTAGAACCAAGGGAATTCTTCTCAAAATTCATGGAAAATATTTTTACTGTATTTTGTGCTCCTGTTTAATTAAAATCTGGATTGAGTTAGTTAAAAATGTGGACAAGATGGAATAAATTTCAAAAAGTTATTGAAACTCCTTCAGAAAGTAATTTTTGTTGGTTTTATTTTTTTTTTATTTTAACTTCTTTTCATGGTGAAAATAAAACATAGATAGAAATAATGCCAAGTCATATTTATATATATACATATGTATTTTATATTCTTATATTTATATTTGTATTTATATTTACCTGAAGTAATAATCCAAAACTAGTCATTACTCTTGAATATGTGATTTCTAATCAGAGAAAAGTTTTCATCTGGATGTTGTCTTTCCTTTCAAAGAGCCACATGGCTTCTCTTTTTCTCAGATTTTGTAGAAAGATTTTGGGTTAATGCATGGATTCTTAAGAGGTCACAGAACATATGAAACTCAAAGTAAGAAAATATGAAAGAAACTTAGAACAAAAGAAGGAAAAGTGAGCTGTCTGTTAATGTGACATTGTGTAGCCACTATTACATAAAGTGTCATTTAATTTCAGCCTTGTGTGCTGAGGCAAAAATACATAAAAATTTCTGAATTTGCTTCATTAGGATGGGTTTAATGTTTCCCTGAAAATGCTGTATCCATCACTCCTTTCATTCATGATATTAATGAAAGTTAGGTACACTCATGTTCTCTGCTGCTTTTTTAAAAATTTTGAATTGAATTCTAAAATTCAAAGTTTTGTTTCCCCTAAAATTTTATTAAGGACAGCTGGTGGTGTTCATCCATCTCTCATCTCTGCTTCCCCTACAGTTAATTTATCAGGATTATCCATGTTCCAACATCTCCATCTGGACAGTCAGGTGTCTGGGAATGCTCAACTGCCATCAAACCCAGCAGAATTCCTAAACTCTCATTTCCTTGGAGCAGAAATCCCCGGGTTTGTTTTGGTGAGCTCTGACACCAGCAATGGTTTTGGCTCTGTCTGGGCTCTGCTTTTCCAGCTCAGAGCTACCCTGGCTGGCATGGGCTGAGGGGAATTGCCCTCAAAGAGCTTTTCTAGGCTGTGGCCAAAAAATCAACAACCTCTCTGCTGGCCAAAGCCAAACCTGGGCACATCATACTGTGGCATTGCTGGGATCAGAGTCCCAGAGAGATTGGGACACCCTTTATAGTCTGACTTTGGAGAAAAGAATAATTTAGCAGCAGGTCTTGACAGGTTACCACAGAAGCTTCATTAAAAAAGTGAAACATTACTGTGTAAAGGAAAACATGTAAGGCAAGTAGAACCTCTTCAACCAAAATCTGATCTGCAATAAAAGAATTGTCTTTACAGGCACCATAAAAAGTGTTTTGGTTCTGAGAGAACAGTCCAAAGCCAGTTGGACCAAACCAATGACAGTCTGGAATAGCTGGAATGTGTCACTGCCATGTGGTAGAGGCATGAACAGCTAAAATTTTTTTTTTTGTCCCATAAAATTACTGGCCAAAGCCTGGGCTTGAATAACTCAGCAAATACCAACAGATATAATCTTGTTTGTTTGTCAGAGTGGTTGATCTAGATGAGAGTTTGCACTTCTCAAGCCAAGGCCTTTGTTGCAAATGATGTATCACCAAGGATCTCAAGTGAAGGAGGCAAATTTGAAGCCAATTTATGATCATTTTGGGTTTCTGATGAGAAAATACAGTATTTTGAGTAGCTCAGTGTAGAGAGCAGCTGTTTTCAGAGTGAAGATGAAGCACTTGCAGTCCTTTTGAAAGGGAATTGTTTTGGGAGATATTGCAAAAATAATTTGGTGTCCACTGCAGAGCAGGCATAATACCCATTTCATAAATGTAAATATTCTATTCCCAGAGGTTTGTGGTGACCTTTCATTTCGAATTTTTGCCCTTTTCCAGGATTTTGAGATAATATGACCCATGAAGTTTGAAATACAGTGCTGCATTTATCCACTTCAAAAGCAATACCAGCTACTTTTAACATGTAAAAGTCCCCTTGGGATAAAACCATTCTGCTTATGATAAATTTTGTTTTCTCTCTGTATTCTCTTCTTTCTCAGGAGAAGACTCTTGAAATATTTACTATTTCTCCATTGGAAATTCAGGTACTAGGAGGGCAATATTGGCCCTTAGCTGTAGTAGTAGTAGTAGTAGTAATAATAATAATAATAATAATAATAATAATAATAATAATAATAATAATACTAATACTAATAATACTAATACTAATACTAACTAATAATAACAACAACAACAACAACAACATATAGCTACACTATGGGACACTTTCTGCATTTTACATCCTTTCTTCAGCTGGGGCAGAACATCTGCAGTGTGCCAACAAGACAAAGAGAACATTTTTGGGGAGATCTCTGGGGAGTTCTTTGGTGGCACTCAGTCTTAATTGGAAACTGCCTTTCATTTCTTCTGAAGGCATCATTCTACACAATGTATCTCTTTATGGGTAGAAATTAGAAATGTTATTTCACTAAGCACTTTAAACCATGGCAGATAAAAATGAAATATAAAACACTCTCAGCTTCCTATCCCCCCTGATCCAGGCTGAGCAAATAGCACCTCTAATGCTTTCCAGTCTTTGTTGTCTTGTGCAGTATATTTGTATTTTAATGTGTGTAGAAAATTTTCATGTTGTTATCTACAAGATAAGGAGCAGTATAAAATTTTATAAGCATCTCTGAAAGGGAAAGAAATTTACCTCACAGTCGCCTAGGCAAATATTTCAACCTGGGAAGAAATTAAAACATTGATTCTAGATTTACTACTTCCTAAGCAAATAATTTTCAGATCAGTATTTGGTCTTTAACACAGAAATCATGTGGATTATTAGACTTTTATATTTCAATGTCCTCTTTTTCTTAGAGTCAAACACAAAATAATATCATAGAAAAGAACAGATTGTTCACTTGTCTGCTTCTTTGCAGAATTCTTCTAATCCTCTAATTTTCAGTGTCAGATGCCTTTCTGCCATATGTGTATACAACATTTGAATGCTAAAAGAAAAGAGTTTGGAGGTTGATGAATGTGGGAGGCCTTTGCACATGATGGGAATGTGACTCAAAGTGAAAGACAATGGCAAAAAAAATTGTTTCTTTTTTACTACAGGTCAGTAACACTTTGTAAAAAGGGCACAAGGCAAAGATTTCCAGCTTTCTCTGTATGACACTTGTGAATCCTGAGCACGAAAGCACAGTACTCTGCTCCTTTTTACAAACATGCTCAAGGGGAATGGTGCCTTCCTATTAAATAGCAGGATGGGCTTACTGCTCTTACACTGCTCTTTGGGCTAACTCCAGTCTACTTAAAATATCTCAATATTTTGAGATATACTTGAAATCAGCTTAAGCAACAAAAACATAAAACCCTAACAAAACAAAACAAAACAAACAAACAACAAAAATTGCAATTTGAACATAAAAATTTCATGATAAGTCTGTCTGCCATGAAATCCAAGTGATTAAAGAAGGATTGTGATTCAAATACAATATCATGGTAATTTAATTTGATTTTAATTTTTAATATTTCAATGTGAAGCGTTCACTTTTATCTTCATTCTTTTGTTCTTGGTTTGTGGGTTTTATTTAAAGGTGGTTTGGTGTCTGAATCACAGAATCCCAGAATATCTGGGGGGGGAAGGGACCTCTGCAGATCACCTTGT
Organism: Serinus canaria; assembly: GCF_022539315.1. Taxonomy (NCBI): domain Eukaryota; kingdom Metazoa; phylum Chordata; class Aves; order Passeriformes; family Fringillidae; genus Serinus; species Serinus canaria. The sequence goes on from NC_066343.1 coordinate 11,045,590, forward strand.
CCAACCTCCCTGATCAAGGAGGTTCACCTGGAGCAGGATGTGCAGGATAGTTTTGAATGTCCAAGGCAGGATTTGAATATTTCCAGAGAAGGAAGAAACCACAGCCTCCCCGGCCAGCCTGCTTCAGTTTTATGTCCCATTCACAGTAAAGTTGTTTTTCTTCACATCCAAAATGGAAGTAACTCTGCATCTCTTTCCCCCATTGCCCCTTGCCCTTCCTCTGGAGGAAAATACAAATGGAGATAGAAATAGAGATAGAAAAGTTTTACTGACTCTTAGCATGGATTGTAAATCAAGATAAGCCTCCGAAATTCACAAAACCAAAAAAAAAAACACACAATCCCCCCCCCAAAAACAACTAAAAAGCCCCAAACCAAACCAGACTTTGGGACAATCTACCAGAACTTAATTTTATTATTTGCAAAAAAATAACCCACCAAAACTTAAAAGAACCCTATGGATATGATAGTGATTATATGATCATATATGATGTATATGATCATATATATTATATGACAGTCATTATAGATTCATAAAATGGATGCCTAGAAAATGTGTAAACAGATGTTTGACATAATGTCTTCCTCACTAAAACAGAGTTTTATTCCAAAGACATCCTGTTTATTTCTAGACTTTGAATACTTTTAGCTCTAAGTCTTTTGTTAGTAAAGGCATTGTCTTGAGGTTGCCAGCTACATATTTAAAACTTAGGGGGTTTTAAAGTCTCAAAAACTTATCTATGGCTATTATGCCTGAAATGGAAATTGGGTTTATGATATGCAATGTATAAATCAAAGTCTTAATTTCTTTTTGTTTGTTTGTTTTTGGCTGATGAAGACACTGAAGTAAAGCCAGACAAAGGAAAAAAAGTGCAACACTTTCAATACTTTAGCTATTAAGAGTGGTATTGTAGTGGCCTGACTTGCTGGGTTCAGAAGTTCACACAGTTCACAGACATTACAGCTTCTAAAAATAAAAAAAAATTGGACAAAAGGAGGAAAAAGAGATTTACTAAAGAAACTAATTTAAAAGACAGCACATATTGTCTCTTCCCAGGAAACATGTTTCCATAACTATAAAGTAACTGCTACATGCAAATATTTAAGGCTTTTTATTTCTCCTGCTAACATGGAGTATTCTTGAACACAAAATCCATTTTTTATTTTCCAAAGAAAAAGAAAGACTTTACTTTGATTCATAGGAAGAAATTATGAGCTGGACTTATCTTACAACAAGCTGTTTTATCGGGATCCGTGATCCTTAGGGAACAGGGACTTCTCTGTACTTATCTAGATTTGAAGATTCTGCACATTAAGGAAAATCTTTCAACCAGCTTTGCATCAAGGGAATTTCACACCACAGCAGACAGCAGGAAAGCATGGAGATTTCATGTTGGGAATTGCACTGAGACAACTGTGGCAAAGTCATCTAAGGAAAGACCAGTGGCCAGACATTTAAATAAACACAGGTCCCTCTAATTTCCATGGGCCAAAGTTCATAAACCAAGTGGAAACTGACTTATTGCCTTAGGGAAAAAAAAAAAAATCTGCAGTCTGTAGTACTGTACAAAACCTCTGAGGAGATAATTCAGGATAATGAAATACTGATAATCAGTTCTGGGACCCCAGAAGAAGGTCAATTGCCCCCATTACTTTATGAGCAAGCATATTGAAATACAATAATTTGTGTTTTCAAGGTACAGGTTTAGTAATGCTGTGCCACGTATTTGAGTCTGTGCTGATGGTACAATTGATCTATAACACTTTATGAGTCAATTAATTAAGTATTTGGATGGATCTACGAGGTGAAGAGCAATATCAACACAACTTACAAACATTTATGTAGTGAACACATGTAAATATTGACAGGAGTAACAGATGTTTAAGAGGAGAAAGCAAAGTGAAGAAAAAATTCCTTTCTACTCTATTATTTTTACTATCCATTTCAATCATTTTACCACTATCTTTTCTAGCTGAAGAAAAAAGTTATTTTCAAAATTTAGAGGCTCTCTTTGAAAAAAAAAAAAAAAAAAGCCATTTTCACTCATCTGGAGAAATGCCACCAGATTTATACAGGGAACTGAAACTGTAATTTCTGTAAAGACAAGTGAGGGATGTCAAAGCAATGGCTCAGGCTAAAGACTCTTGAATTCAGTATTTCTGATTTGGAAAGAATAAAAACCATTCTTTCAGCAGTTCAACAAATCTCAGGGTCAAGTCCTTTGCTGGAATTCCCACTGAACTGCTGGTCAATCACGGACCTAGAATTGCTTGAACATACCCACTTCAGAGGAAAATCCAGTCCCTTCTGATGTCAAATTACACTTAATGGTGTGGTAGAAAGTTTTCTCTAGTCCATTTAAGTTTTAGCTTTAAAAGTGCCAAGCAACTACAGCCATAAGCCACTCCAAAATGTCTTTGTGACCTATTTTTCCTTGAGAAAAATCAAGGAAATAAAGTTACACATTGGAATAAGGTCTTAGTCTGACGATTCATTTACAGGATGAGAGGTCTGGATGACAGAAAAACTGAAGTTTTTTAGTTGAAATAGAAAAGGTGTTAATCAGCTACATGAATTGCTACTTAATCACCACTGGAAAGCATGTAAGTAAAATATATGACATTATATCCAACATTCAATTACTATATTCACTTGAATTTCATTAATTTCATTATATCCTTGAATTTCAGTCATCCTGCTTCCCTTCATTCATTTGCACTGAATAAGGAAATCTTTGGGTGATGAAAGAGAAGTGGGCAAAGGAAAAGTGTAATTATTTGGACACATGTGGACCCCTGGTGCCCACCAAAGCTGCTCTCATTCCTCAGCTGGACAGGGGAGAGAAAATACAACAAAAGGGTGAAGATAAGGGCAGGGAGAGATCCCTCAGCTGTTGCTGTCATGGGCAGAGCAGACTGGACTTGGGGAAACCAGTTTAATTCATTAACAATCAGATCTGAGCAACGAGAAAAAAACCCTGAGCCTTTAAACACCTTTTCCCCACCACTCCCTTCTTCCCACTCCTGAATTCTCCCTCCCTGCCCTGCAGAGTTTCAGGGAATAGGGGCACTCTGTGCCATGGTGTCCCTGCTGCTCCTTCCTCCTCAGGGGTTGGACCCCACTCTGCCAGCCCCTGCCCCACTCTGGGGTCACTCCCATGGACAGCAGTCCTCCATGAACTTCTCCAATGGGAACCTTGTCCAGGAGCTGCAGTTCTCCAGGAAAAGCCTGCTCCAGCATGGCTGGAGCCATGTCCTTCAGTGTGGGCATCAGAAACTTCCAGAGACACGGAAGGGTTTGATCTGCAGCCCTGGGAGAAGCTTGGATTGATGTAAAAATACAATACACAGAAAACAGAAAAATAAAAAATGATGTAAATGCACGGGTGTATGTCACTGTGAGATTTTCTGAAAAATCCCTTTGCCAGGACTTTTTCTCCTGGGAAGATGAGAAGCCTCAGGGAAAAACCAATATTATCTCATTTGCTTCTCCCTGTTTTCCTGCTTTGGAATGTGGTTGGAGATTGTTTACCAACAGGTGCATGTTTGATTGGTTCCATGTGAATTGTTTTTAGTTGATGACCAATCACCTTCAGCAGTGTCAGACTCTGGAGAGTCAGTCACGAGCTTTCATGATCCTTCTTGTGAAGCCTTGTGGTGTATACTTTCCCTTTCTTAAGTATAGTTTTGGTATAGCATTTTTACAAATAATAATATAATATAATACGATACGATACGATACGATACGATAATATAATATACGATATAATATAATATATATAGATACGATATACGATATGATATAATACGATACGATACGATACGATACGATACGATACGATACGATACGATATATATATGATACGATACGTTACGATATGATATAATACGATACGATATAATATGATACGATACGATACGATACGATACGATACGATACGATAGGATACGATACGATACGATACGATACGATATGATATAATACGATACGATACGATACGATACGATACGATACGATACGATACGATACGATACGACACGATACGACACGATACGATACGATACGATACGATATGATACGATACGACATGATATAATACGATACGATATGATACGATATGATACGATACGATATGATACGATACGATACGATACCATACGATATGATATACGATACGATACGATACGATATGATACAATATCATATGATACGATACGATACGATACGATACGATACGATATAATACGATACGATACGATACGATATACGATACGATACAATATGATACGATACGATACGATATGATAGGATACGATATGATATAATACGATACGATATGATACGATACGATACGATACGATACGATACGATATCGTACGATACGATACGATACGATACGATATGATATCATACAATACGATACGATACGATACGATGCAATACGATATACGATACGATATGATACGATACGATACGATACGATATAATACGATATGATACGATACGATACGATACGATATGATACGATATGATATACGATACGATACGATACGATACGATACGATACGATATCATACGATACGATACGATATGATATCATACGATACGATACGATATGATATACGATACGATACGATACGATACGATACGATACGATACGATACGATACGATACGATACGATACGATATAGATACGATACGATACGATACGATACGATACGATACGATACGATGTCATACGATACGATACGATACGATACGATACGATATAAGATACAATACGATACGATACGATATGATACGATATGATATAATACGATACGATACGATATGATATCATACGATACGATACGATACGATACGATATGATATACGATACGATACGATACAATACGATATCATACGATACGATACGATATGATATCATACGATACGATACGATACGATACGATACGATATAAGATACGATACGATACGATACGATATGATATAATACGATACAATACGATACGATACGATACGATACGATATGATATACGATACGATACGATACGATATGATATAATACAATATGATACGATACGATATGATACTATACGATACGATACGATATCATATCATATCATATCATATAAAAAATCAGACTTCTGAAATCATGGAGTCAGATTCCCCATCTCTCATCTCATCCTGGGGACCTCACAAACACCACTTATGTATAAAGATGTAAATGATGTAAAAATATAATACACAGAAAACAAAAAATACAATACACAGCAGAAAAGCCATAAACTTATTTCCATTTCTGTGGTTGTAAGAATATGCCTTAAGCTAGTGAGAAACTGGGTGGAGGATAGTGCAGGGCTGGCAATGCAGGGGTGTGGTTGTGAAGAAAAAGCTGAGAGTTTAGAAGTGAAACAGAGGCATATGTGTACATGTGAGACAGAAGGCATTGGACAAAAGTACCCACGGTGCAGCAGAAGGAAGTAACGGTTGGGAAGGTCAGAAAAGCAAAATGAGCCCTGTGGCAGCCGTCTGTTGGGTTAGAAAGTTCCATATTGCCTTGAAACGAAGAAACTTGTGACTACTCTTGAGCTGTGGCCAAATGCTTGCTCCTCTAAGATCTCACAGCCTCTGAGGCTGATGTTCATCTGAGCAATAAATCGTTCTTAGCTTGAAAAAAAACCCATCCCCTCATTAAAAGCAGCAACAATGATCCTTCAGGAGCTGATTTCTCCATCATGGATCACTTCCATGGGGTCATTCCTTCAGGAGCTGATTTCTCCATCATGGATCACTTCCATGGGGTCAGTCCTTCAGGAGCTGATTTCTCCAGCATGGATCACTTCCATGGGGTCATTCCTTCAGGAATGGATTTCTCCATCATGGATCCCTGCCATGGGGTCATTCCTTCAGGAATGGATTTCTCCAGCATGGATCCCTGCCATGGGGTCAGCCCTTCAGGAATGGATTTCTCCCTCATGGATCACTTCCATGGGGTCATTCCTTCAGGAATGGATTCCTCCATCATGGATCCCTGCCATGGGGTCAGCCCTTCAGGAATGGATTTCTCCAGCATGGATCCCTGCCATGGGGTCAGCCCTTCAGGAATGGATTTCTCCATCATGGATCACTTCCATGGGGTCAGTCCTTCAGGAACCTTCTGTGGGTTCCTCTTGTGCATCCCTCCTCCAGGGTCAGTCCTTCAGGAATAGATTTCTCCATCATGAATCACTTCCACAGGGTCAATCCTTCAGGAAAAGGCTGCTGTGAGTGGTTCCCCCACGGGATCAGTCCCTCAGGCACATCCTGCCCCTGTGTGGGTCCCGTTCTGTGGTGCCAGCCTTCCAGAACATCTGGCTGCTCCAGCGTGGGCCTCTCCCAGGAGGTCACAAATCCTGAGGTCAACCCTGCTCCACTGTGGGCTCCTCTTCCCACTGTGAAATAGGATGAAAACCAGGAAGTTCTACCCCGAGTATTATTGAAAATTCAAACGTTCTGTGATTGCAGGACACTTAGGGAATTATCTGCTTTCCATTACAAGATCATTTTACTCTCCATGATGAAAAAGACACTATGCAGTTTGTGGACAAAAATAATATTTTAGGTGTTATTAATAGATGATTGCTTTTTTTGCATCCTAATTTTCACCCTTATAACTATGCAGGAAAAAAAAAATTGTTTTTCCTACAGTTTTTTTTTCCCTCTGGAAGAGTTATCCAAAGGAGAAAAATATAAAAGAAAGTTGGAGCTTATTTTATTTTCCTTTTGTATTTTCTATGCTCTATACTTCATAAGAATGGAAATACCAATATTTTCTTTGGAGTCACATAGCTATGAAAGTATTCAAAAAGCAGGAAACCTACTCAAATATCTCTTTTTAGCTTTTTTAAAGGTGGAAAGGGGAAGAATAAGAATCTTTCTTTTCAAATCAGCTGTAAAATGAAATATCTGGGAAATGTCTCACTGTATACCAATTGTAAGTATCATTCTTTTTGTTAAACACATAATTGCAGAGTGCTCAGAACTATGAGATCCATCAAAAATGATGATTAATTACAGACATTCATGTAGGCTGCTCAAAAAATGCTGTGATTTTGCCAGTGCTTCTTGAAGGCAACGATTTCAGCCTTTGTAGTCTTTCACTGCAGTAACAAACAGGGTAAGGAAAAGACCTGGAAAATAAACATATAAAATATATTTAATTTTAAAAAATCCTATCACCAAGCAGATTCAGCAAGGTAATCCAAAGGTGATGGGAAGGCACCCTTAAAAGCAGTCAAGGATTCTCCTGACTGTGGTCACAGATGTAGAAGAAGGTATTTTGGAATGGAGGCAAGTATCCTGGGCTCCAAGTTACTTTAGGAAAATGAAACAATTCTGGTCCAATTCCTAATCACTTTTGAAGAGTCCTGAGTCATGTAGGTGTCTAAAGGCTTCATGCTCCCAAGAAGAGGAAGGGGACAGGAACATAACATCTGATACGCCTTTCTCAAAGGGGAAAAAGATATTGTGTTGTGAGTCCTTGGCATGGAACAGGCTGTCCAGGGATGTGGCTGAGTCACCACTTCTGGAGGTACTTAAAAAAATGTGTAAATTTGGGTTTGTGGTTCCCAGAGATCTCCTTTCTACTCTTCATAACAATGGGTGCATCGTTTCCCTCTCTCCAGCCACCGAGCACATCACTGTCTGTCACGACTTGTCAGATGTCATGGAGAGTGGCTGGGACACTGCATCATTCCCTCTGGAGTCCAGGATGCACCTTGTCAGGAGCCACAGGTTTGTGCATGTTGGGGTCCATCTCAAGCCTGACTTTCTCCTGTGGTATTGTCCACAAGGGTCCCAGGATGAGGGAAGAGACGAGAAGGTTGACTCCATGTATCAGAAGGCTTGATTTAATATTTTATGATAGATAATATATTAAAACTATACTAAAAGAATAGAAGAAAGGATTTCATCAGAAGGCTGGCTAAGAATAGAAAAGGAATGAATAACAAAGTCTTGTCTCTGACCGAGACCGTCTGGACAGGTGATCTGTGATTGGCCCTTAATTGGAAACAGCCTGATGAGGCCAGTCACAGATTCCCCCTGTTGCATTCCACAGCAGCAGATAAGAATTGTTTACAGTTTGTTCCTGAGGCCTCTCAGCTTCTCAGGAGGAAAAAATCCTAAGGAAAGGATTTTTCATAAAACATGTCGGTGATACCCAACCTCACTCCTCCAGCCCCTGTCTTGGTTTTCAGGGACTTGAGCAATGTGGGAAGATGGATTGCTGTTGAAAACTGAGGGAAAAAGATTTGTTGAGCACTTTGATGTACCCCATGTTGGCTGTCATCAGCTTTCCTGTCTTATTGACAGGGCGCCACGGGGGCACCTTTTCTTTCACACCCATTTTCTGGCCAGTGTACTCTGTAAAAGCTCTCATTGGTGTTAAAATTCCTTGCCAAATTCTGTTCTAGCTGTGCTTTACCTTTCCTAACCCCATCTCTCCACCTCCAGGCAGTGTCCCTGTATTCTTCCCAGTACAGATATCCCTGGTCCCATTAACTGGATATTTCCTTCTGACACTTTAGTTTGACCCAAAAAGTCTTTCCTGAGCCATGCTGGTCTCTGCCTCTGTTGTCCAATTTTTTTACATGTTGGAATTGAGACCTCCTGCAGTTATTAAAAATGCTCTTAAAAACTGCTGGTTTGTTTTTCCTCCTTTTTCACCAAGGGCAGTGGATTCCCAAGGAATCCCATCCACTAGTTACTTAGAAGTCAACAAGTTTGTTCCCCTAAAATCCAGGATCCTGACTCTACTCCAGGACCAAATCCCTCATTATTGTGTGTTACACCAGGCCACAGCCACCTAACAAATGCTGCCACCAACACTGACATCCCTAATTAATTCTTCCATGTTGGAAAAGGCCCAGCAATGCTTCTCAGGTGAATCCCATCACCCCCAAAGGCTTCCCAAAGGTTTGTCCACCATCATAGCAGGCAAAACCTGGAGTGTGGCACTGGCCACACTTTCCCCTGTTCCTTCCTAAACCCCTGACTCTGACTGGAAGAATAGAGGACACCACCCCCAGTGCTCCACATCCTTCTAAAACTTTACTCAAAGGGACACACAGCCTGTTTTCGTGCTTCTAAATTGCCACATTGCTGGAATTTTAGGAATTGCAGGAATCATCCAACCCCCTGGCAGGCAGAAAATTACTCTAGAGAGAATTGTCTGCCTGGCAAATGAGTGTTTTGGTGCTTCTCAGTAAGAAATCTCCAATAACTGATGCTGTCTATGTTTTTTCTGCTGGTGGGTGGTTGCAGCAGCTTTGCCTGGTTGGCTTCTCCTGGATCCTGTCCATCACTCACGTGCTCCCAGAGCACAGACTCTGATTTGCAGGAGCAGTTTAGGTGTGGAGTCTGGCTGTTTGTCTCTGTCCCCACACACGCTTAGGCACCTTTTCTTCGGCCCACCCAGGGACTGCCAGTTGCCGGGGTCTCTCTCTCTAGCTGGTCAGAGTGACCCCAAAAAAGTTCAAAAGTTTCGTTTCCCAGCCCGGTGCTTAAAGAAGGAGTCAGGGCTCTTCATTTTTCGGTCTCAAGGTTATTTATTACATCTTATCTATAAAATTCTTTCTCCCTGTCCAGCCGAGATCCGTTCGGCAGGACAGTCAGAGGCACTCCCTCCTCCCCCAGGGCGGTGTTATCTTTATATACTACAAACTACGTGTACAATATTTACAGTTATTTTCCAATACCTATCATCACACTAGACAGTGAGTTTCTACTCTAGACCAATCTAAAAGTGCCAACATCACCAGACAGGATGGAGGTAGAGAAGAAGAAGAAGAAAGGCTAGACACGCCCAAATCCCTCCATCTTGTCACCAGAAACCCCTATACCAAAAATCCTAAAACCTACATTTACACTCTGTGAATACTTTATCCCTATACCATCTAAACTGCCGTGGCCTCTATCTCCTCATGCAAAGGTGCCAAGCTGTTCCATGGCCCGCATTCGAACCCGATGGTGTTCTGGGCTGTGTGCCAGGGTCTCTGAGCCCCCTGGCAAGGGTCCCAGGAAACTCCAGACTCCCAGAGGGATGTCCTGAGTTCCGACATTTAGGGGACAGGGTAAAGCTCTTCCTTTCCTCCCCAGCCATAAATGCTACATGGTTTAGGACTTCCCAGCCTCTTTCCACACAATAAAATATGTATTTATAACCAAACCATCTAAAAAATGACTTGCAATAGGTTGGTGTGAAAGGCGATTATCAGAGTACGTCCCTGGCTTGTCTAACTTAAAGGACAAATGCAGAAAGGCTCTGTGGTTTTTATTTTTGTTTTGCTTTCCATGTGTAAACATGCCTTCCTTTGATGTCAGCCTTTGACAGTTTCTGTATTATCATTACATATTTCATCAGTTTTTTTCTTTGCTTTTAAAAAGCAAACTGCATGGGAAGAAAGCCCGTGACAGAGAAGTACTGACACATATGTAGTAAAGAATGATCTGATTTCTTGTAAAATTACAGAATAATTTTTTCCTTTGCACAATATGGCAATCCAGCATGATTTTGAGCATATGCTAGTTTAAGGAATTGATCACAAGGAAGTAGGCTCTGTTCCTCTTGGCTTTCTACCCAGGATTATTATGGAAACTCAGGGAAGCAGGGAAGGCAGCTGGCTCTTTGTCTGGGGCAGACTCAGCTTTCCTTAGGTCTGCTATGACTCCAGAGAAAGGAATTGTTCAGCAACTCCCCTTAAGAGCTGCCCCAAGAATGCCTCCAAATGGCTTTTTTCCTTCCCCTAAGGTCAACATCCCTCAGTGCATTCTGAGATTTGGTCTCTGATTTGCCATGAGGCACTTGCAGTGATGGGATCTGCCTTCCCTCCGTGGAAGCAGCTGGAGTCTAAATGCTTTCAGTCATGCCCTGTGCATCAATTTATTGGTCTCATCATCCTTGCTGGATTAATTTATTTAATTTGCATTTATTTAATTTGTCACATTTCACTTTGGCCCACAAACCACACCATGGCTCAGCCCAAACTGGCCAATAAAGCAGTGGGTCCACTTCTAGCAGTCCATATTCCTTTTTCTGCCTCCACATAGTCACCTTTTTATTTTAAAGATGTGGAAAAGGTTGCCTTTCCTTCTGTGTGCAAGATGTTTCTGGGTAAACCTGGTGGTTTTTTTCTGCAGCTCTCCCACTCGTGATGTGCTGACCATCCTTTATTTCTGCAGTTTCTAAGTACAATTCCTCTCAGGGGAAATTATAGCTTTAAATGCTGATTGGGTATGTATGCCAAGGGCTAGACATGTAATTATATACCTGTATATGGCAAAATTAAAAATGCTAATCTCCCCTGTTTGAGATTTTAGTGCTTGGGAACAGTTTAGAAGCTTAAAGGCATAATATACTATAATTTTTCCTAAATCATGTTAATACAGTGACGTGCACGTGAGCCACTGAACACACACTCTGTCTCAGGGTACAGCTATTTATATATCATTTCTATTTTAGAGCAAGTGCTCTCTTCACATCAGCAGACTTCTTCCCTCACCTGTCCACAGAGCAGACTGCTGACAAGTTGTCCTGAAAACAGCTTAAAAGCAGAAGGAACAAAGTGTATAAAAATATGGCAATTTGATTTTTTTTTTTAAGATAAAAAAAGACCTGATGTGCTGTTCCAGGACATGAATTCACGTGGTGTGAAACTGTGATATTGCCAAATACTTTCACATATCTGTGCAAAAGCAACAGGTATAAATGGAAACAAAGAACTCAAGTGTTGGATTCAAGGTGCTAATATGATACAGACCTACATTTTTAGACTTAAGTATTTTTAGACTTTGCCTTTTTTTTGTTTTGGTCTGAGAATGAATCAATCTTGCCAAGGGGACAGAATCAAAGTGGCTTCAAAGCCACCTGGAAGGTTGAAATGGGAGATCTGTACAAAGCACAAACTCCATCTTCCAATTTGCCATCTCTTGGAACTGGGATAACAACACAGGCAGAGGTGGAAGGTCCAAACCCCTTCACAAGGAGTAAATGGGAAAGAGCTTACCTGCAGCTGGGATGCTGCTATAAATATAAGTAGTTATTACCTGTTTTCTTGAGGTACAAGGGTGCATTTATTATTTAACCTCTGTAAACTGTTCTGCATGTGAATATCTGATTCAAGCCTCTCTGAACAGCTTTTTTTTTATTTGTGGGAGTATAAAATATAACTTCCTTTAGGACTTTCATGTATGCCACAGTTTAATTTTACTCCAGTTAAGTCATGGTGTTTTCACAAGGTTAAAATGCAAAATGTCCCTGCAAATTTCTGGTGTAACTTTTGCCTAAGAGTTCTTCTGTTTGCTTCAGCAGTGGAATAAATCTCATGTGCAGAGAGGTGGCATTATTAGATACAGAAATTCAACAAATATTTTCACATATTTTTTCACATATTCTTTAATTAAGACTGGGAGGAAAGGGTTGTAGCAGTAAATGACACAGAGAGGGGGTGTAGCCCAGAACTGGTTTTTATGTTTTTAGTGAATTCTGAAGAGGAATGATGAAAATCCTCTTTTTCTACTTTTTTTTTTTTTATTTCCCACTTTCATTTCACAATAAAGGAAGTCATTAACACCTGATTCCCTTCTGTTGTTTCCTGGGACTTTTTAAGTACGTGAGGTTTGATAATTCAATACAGTAATGAAAACCAGGTGTTATTTATTTGTGCATCTACTCATCTCCCACAGTTACAGCATTTTAGTCTTTTGCTCTGCATCAAAACCACTGCTCCAAACACCTGCAAGGGGCACTCATCCTGTGTATCTGGCTGCACAATGAGATGAAATGTACAGACAGCCTCAGGTTTATGAGGATTTTGCTGTGAATTCCATAACACAAAACAATGCACCCCGTTCCTGCTTTTCTGTTTCCCTTGCAAAGCCAGATGAGACAAAGAGACAGCCAGGATAGCTACTATTAAAGCAAGTTTTCTGTGGCATTTAGAGATGGTGAAAGCAATTTGCTGGCTTTTACAAGGATGCTCTAAAAGTTGGTGAGTTCAACTTTTGCTTCTTGATTGCTTGGAGGAGGAAATGGCAGCGTGACCCACTGCCTCTGACTGTGCCTTTTTGTAAGGAAACAAGCCAGGATCCTTCAAATGTAAAACCCCACCTGGCTAGATCATTGTCCTGCTTTAAATTTGCAGGCCTAAAATTTTGGGAGGGAACACTTGGGATATTTCAGGTCAAGTACTGTGCACATGCAGAGCCAGAATTCACAGAACCTCAGAAGCCTGGAGCCATTTGTGCTGCAAAAGACCCTAAAGGTCATTGATTCCAACATTAATCAAGGCTGGACTGGCTGATCTGAGGGGTCTTTTCCAATCTAAATGATTCAGAGGTTCTGCAATGATTAAGAGTTGAGACCTCCCTTGTTGGGGTACACAAGACCAAGAGTACTTGGACCTTATTAGCATAAGAGATTTGATAACAGGATGCCTTGGCAATAACAAACAGAACTTTGAGGATTAAACCAAGATTGCAAGAAGATCAAATCAGATTGGTTTACCCCAGGGAAAATAAAATTACACCATATTTGTGCAAGCAAGAGATGTTTAAAATGGGTAAGTTTGTTTATGTAATGATTAACCCAATCACTGCAGTAAAACATTACCAGTTTTCCTAGAATAAGTATATAAGAAATAATAATAAGCAATTGTCCTCCACAATAAATTGGGATTCTTTAACCATCTCAAAGTCCTCCCCATCTCTCCTCATCACTGATACTCACTCTGGTTTGCTTGTAACAGATTCCTTCTTTTTTCCTGCACAAGGAAATGAAATGTTTTGGTTTATGTTCTGTAAATGCAGAGGCTGCACTGAGAGGAGAACTGCAGTTGAATCACAGAGTTTCTCCTCTAGCAGAAAAACTACAAGAGGTGCCCCACGTTCTGGTGCTGCCCAGATATACATTGGTTAATAGAAATTGCAATTTCCCCTCTACCAGCATGGTGTGGTCATGCAGCAGGCACTCCCTGTGGGTTCCACCATTCACACCCCTGGCACACACTTTTGGGAGTCCCCTTTAAGCAGAATGAACATTGCTTTTGTTTGTGCTTCTGGTTTTTTTGTGCTTTTGTGTTGGGGCCAGCCACATGAGACAGAAAGGCCAAGAGCTGCCTGCAGCAGGGGCAGATTGTTCTCTAGACCTTTACATGGTCATGGCATTTGTGAACCTGGTCCTGAATGCTGCCAGCTCAGATTGGGAAATGGGGGGGGTCACATATTCATAAAGGAATAAATTCTTCCCTCTGTGAGGGTGCTGAGGCCCTGGCACAGGGTGCCCAGAGCAGCTGGGGCTGCCCCTGGATCCCTGGCAGTGCCCAAAGCCAGGATGGATTTTGGGGCTTGGAGCAACCTGGGATGGTGGAAGGTGTCCCTGCCATGGCAGGGGGTGGGACAGGCTGATTTTTAAGGTCCCTTCCAACCCAAACCTTTCCATAATATCCAGTTTCAAATATGTTGTGCAGACATGCAATATCTAAATACCTCTTGATTGAAAAGTGGATATCCACCCCCCAGAAAAGTTTCCTACCAGGTGGGTGAGCTGCAGGAGTTTTTTCACAGTCAGCTGAAAGGCCTGTGCTCCACTGGGGCTGTGTCAGAGCTTCAGTCGTGCTGGAGCCAGAGCTCTTCCACCCAGCACAGGACTAAATCTTGGCTGACACTCCTGCTAGCAGGCAGGCTCAGATTAAATCCTGGGACACAGCCTTGCCCCAGGCCCCGTGGTGCAGGCATCTCTGGCAGGTGTGATCCAGATTTTCAGGCTAGCAGGACTGCCTTCAGTGGGAGATGAGTAAATGAGCAGAGGCTGCTCATTAGAAGAGACAGACATTGATTGAGTGCTGGATCCTTCCTGCTGGAGGGCTGCCAGGAGCTGTGTTCCACCAGAAGGGCTCATAACAGAAACCTGCACATCCTCACTCTTCTGGGAAGAAACAGAGCTGAATTCTCAGGGTTTAATCCAATGATTGCCTTAAGATATAATAGGAATATTCCTAAAATTTGCCATCCCATTTCCTCTCCAAAGTTCACTTCACAAGTCCCATTTCCATCACAAAAATCACCAGATCCATTTGCAAGCACAGGATTTCTTCACCCTGGGCCCTGTTCCTGCAGGAGGATGCAGCTCTCTCCCTGTGTCCCAAACTCAGGTCTGTAGGTTTTACCCTCTGAGTATGACAGTGAAGGGAAGATGGGAGACAGGGCAAGTGTCCTCATGTCACATCTCACCACCTTCAAGGGCTCTCTCTATCCAGTGCATTATTCTAACCAAGAATACCCTCAGATCTCCCTCCACACTCAGCAGAAATGACTCTCCCTCCTCACTGTCATGCCAGCAGAGGGTATCTGTCATGTCCTGAACGCACCAACACCCACGGGCAGCTGATTTGGGCTTTTGTGCAGCCACCTCAATTTGCCAGTCACCTACTGAATGTTTATTTCTGTCCTTCCCCTCTCTTTGTCTTGGCTCTCAGTTATGCAGAGCTCTTTAGCATCCCTGCTGCAGTCACATTTTTGACAAGGAGGAACCCAGATCTTCAGCTGTTTCACGTGGGAATTGAGAATTACAGCATCACTTCAGTGGAACTGCCTCCACACCTCCTAGGAATCACACAGGGATGTCAGAGATCTCTTTTTTTGGCATCTCAAGTAAATTTCAGGTCTGGGAGACAGGAAAATGGTTATCCTCAGCCCAAGATTCTTGATCTCTAGGGGCAAGCTCTTTACATTTCCTTTTTGTTTTTTTCCCCAAGCCTTATTCACAGGTTTATGATCTGAACGACAGAAGTGTGAGGTTCACTTGCTTGTTTTACAGCCTAAGGAGTAAGAAAGGGCAAGCACCACGTGGGTGAGACACGGAGAAACTCAGACAGAGCTTGAGGGAAAAGGTCACTGGAGCAAAGAGGAGAGGAAGCTGCTGAAATGAGAGAGAGAGTGTGGCAGTGTTTGGTGTGACAGAGGCAGCAGGCAGTCAGGAAAGAGAGCATTGCTTTTGGAGAAGAAACCAGAATGACTCACATGCCTGCTGGAAATAACCCCTGAAAAGCAGAGAGGCTCTTTTTGGGCACATGGGTACAAACAAACAAACAAAACCCCAAAAAAATCCAACCCCCAAAACAAAACCAAAACCAAACAACCCCAAAATCTCACAGCCAGCCAGACAAGTCCTGCTGAATCTGAGCACCACAGCACCAAACTTGAACAGCTGAGACAGGGGGAGGACATTTTCCAAGCCCTCAATTTGCTTTTATCTTCCTGGGTTTGGCAATCCGAGTGTGAATCAGGGATTTCTGAGCATTAGAAGGAAATCTACTTGAGCATGGCAACTGTGCTTGCAATTCCATAAATATTCTAGCCGAGCTTTGGTGCTGAGGAGTGTCTTTTTCAAGTATGTGCACGGCCTGTGAATGGATCATCTCCTCCTAATGTTCCTCTTTAGGGCTCTGCTCAGCTGCAGAGTGGGGAGCAGTCGATCAGCATCAAGTATTTTGTAGTATTTTGTATTTTGTAGCAGCTGGAAGCAGATGCCTGTGTGGGAGACATTGTGCATGTAGATGTTGGACAAAATAACTAACAGGCATTTACCTGTTTTATTGCAGAAATGCATCCTTGCCCAAGAGGCAGGAAGGGGTTGGCTTGGCTGATCTCTCCAGTTCTGACAGAATTTTTAGCAACAGCTTTGTCATTTAGTCCAGAGCATGCTGACACAGATTGCCACAAGAGGCTGAGGTGTCATTTTATTTCCTCCCCTCACCCTCAGCCTTTCTCTTCATGCTCAGAGGGCAAAATGTAATAATTTTAGAAGTGGACCTATGGTTACATAGCTGCACAATGGGTTGTTTTCCAGCTGCAAAACTGGGAACAACAATAATTTGATCATATTGAAATTACTGGATTTTGTAATCATTGGATTTTGTACTTACCTGAAGCTGGTTCTGTTTCCAACTTTTTTAATTAATGCACTGAAGTCTGAAGACCACCACAAAATTCTGGAAATTCAGTCTGAAATGTTAGGATTTGATACAAGAGGGGGCAGCCTGTGCACATTACAGGTCAATTTAAAGAATTTTTGTGATTTCATCTCAATTTTTGGCACTTTTAAAATGTCGATTTTTTGCTGTAAATTTGTTTGCTACAGAGCTTTAAGGGCAATAAAAGGATTTTTGTTATAAATCTCACAGATTATGTACAATAACACATTATGTTTACTTTTTTTGTGTGTGTGTGTGTGTTCTTTTCTTAATTGTGTTTGGATCCTGGAGTATTTTAAAGATCTATAAACATTTGTTTTGTAGGATTTTTTATTTAATTTTTTTTTTATTTAAAGAATCAGTGCTATGCAAGCAGGAAGGCTCCTTTGAGGAGGATAAATTAGAATGGATGGAGACATTGCTGAAGTCTAAGAATATTCAAAACATTGAAAAATCATATCATCATTAACTACTTGTAATTTTTCTACATTTTAAGGTAATGAGCTTTAATCTGGATTTATTTGGTGCAGGACAGTTTTCAACAATGAACTATAATGAACTAAATGCTTTGCTCCAGCAATTCTCATTAAACATTGATCCATGTAATATTGGTAACTTAACTGCATATTTCTGGGAATTTTATCCTTCTGCCTTGAATACTTCAAGGCTGACTTTGTTCCATGGGACAGGAGTTGCACTGGGTGATCCCTGTGGGTCCCTTCCAGCTCTGGAGAGCCCAATGATTAATTCTATCCAACAGTGGGGTTAACTGACCATATTTTATTCTCCTTGTTCAGTGTTGTATCATGAGAGTCTGGAGGGTGTTTCTGTATGTGTCATATTTGCTTTTCCACCTTCCTTTTCTCCATCTTTCTCCAAGTCAGAGTGGATTTTGCACCTTGACTGGATGATGGCAGTGCCCTAATGACGAATATTTCTAAAATCTGCTTCAGGGAAATAACTAGCAGAAGGGAGTTTTGATAATATAAAGTCATAGAAGCAAATAATCACTGAAAGGTTTGGGTTGGAGGGGACCCTAAACCCCATCCAGTGCCACCTCCTGCCATGGCAGGGACACCTCCCACTGTCCCAGTGTCCAGCCTGGCCTTGGGCACTGCCAGGGATCCAGGGACAGCCCCAGCTGCTCTGGGCACCCTGTGCCAGGTTCTCACCTCCTTCCTTGTGAGGGTAAAGACGCTCCCTGTAGTATCCAAAGCTTGATATTCCAAAATTATCAGGTTTGAGAGGCATCCCATGGTATCATACACAGTAAGAGGAAATAGAGGATTTGAATGTAAGCAGAAATACAATACTCACATACCATCAGTGCCTCAAAAAAAACCACAAAAAAAAAAAAAACCAAAAAAACCCACCAAGAAACTACTTCAATAAATTAAAGAATAAAAGAACCAAAACTGCCCTAGTGGTTTCATGTCCACACTAATAAAATTATTTCTGTCTCTTAAATACAGTTTCTAGTAAAAATTTGGTGACCAGCTATGGTGACTAGTTATTGATGCAATTTGATGGACAGCAGATCTGAATTTTAGTCCATGGAATGACGGAATATTTGGGGTTGGAAAGAACCTCTGGAGCTCCCCCAGCCCAGCCCTGGCCAGGCAGGGAGCCCTGGTCAGAGGCACAGGAAGGTGTCCAGCTGGGCTGGGGTGTCTCCAGCCAGGGACACTCCAGGCCCTCCCTGGGCAGCTGTTCCAGGGCTCTGCCCCTCCAGGGACACAAGTTCTTCCTCCTGCTGCCCTGCACCTTGCTGCCCTTGGTTTGATGGGCACTGCTGCTGCTGCTGGCACTGGCAGCACTGAAAAGTTGATAAGCCTTTGAAGAGAAATTTTTCTTGGTTAACAGATGGTCTTTAAAGACAATGAGCTCCAATTAGAGGGGAAAAAAAAGAAAGAGATTCCTCTTTAAATGTGTTTGGTTTTGTTTGTTTTCCTCAGCCAGTCTTGGGGACTAAAGCAAATGATGGAGTGTCCTGTAAGGGAGCTTGAGGCTCTGTGGGAAAGCTGGAAATGATTTTCTGTAGGCAAAAGGGATGGTGGTGTGTCCTCTGCTGTGTCTCAGGAAATG
Source organism: Serinus canaria (assembly GCF_022539315.1). Lineage (NCBI taxonomy): Eukaryota > Metazoa > Chordata > Aves > Passeriformes > Fringillidae > Serinus > Serinus canaria. The sequence continues at coordinate 11,064,687 of NC_066343.1, forward strand.
ATCACCACCGTGGAACACCCAGAAAATTGGGGTTTGTGGAAAATATGCAAGCTCATATTGATTACACAGGTTCTTCTCATAGAATATTTGCTTATTCTTTAACTTACAAACTGTAGTCTTCAGGTCAAACTTCTGACATCTGCAGGCAGACAGCATGACTAAGCCAGCCAAGATGTTATTTATTTTAGACTCCAGCCTTGCATTAATTTTTATGCCAGCAAAGGCCTTCAGCAGTAGGCTTCACTGAAGTCACTTCAATTCAATACATAATTCAGGAGAGGTTTTGCAGTTTTATATATGTGTTTGCTTATACCTGCATGCTTTCCTTTTATATTTATACGTAGATTATTCACTGCCAAAATACTTTGCAAAACTTTATTCTGACTGTGTTTATTTGAAATGGTCAATAAATAATGTGTGAGTAAGTGTGTGAAATTATTTCACATCCCTGCTACAAAAGTACATAAATTAGAATCACATAACAGATTTCAGAAAAATCTATACTGGAATGCAAAAGAGTTTATTTTTGACAGGAGACACTTTTAGGCATTTAACACATTCATTTTTACTTGTCAGCAAAATAATTCTTGGGGAAAAGAAGTTTTAAAGCAGCTGTCTGTTCTTTTCTTTCAAGATTTGCTTAATTTATCCAGGGGGAGACTCTAGGTAGACTCCTGAAAATAAGTAGAAGAGAATATGCATTATTCAATAGATTGAGCTATATGCAAATGAACAGAGCATAAACATTTTAATCTAAAAGTGCTTTTTCTTACATCATTGTGAAACCAACAAAACTGCACCTCTGAAGTGCACAAAATAATATTGGCTTTAAAGGATTGGATTGGTGCTGCTTTGGGACAGCAGAGTCTGAGGGATCGAGCTGTGCTCTGAGAGCTGCAAACCCTTGGAATTTTCCAAAGTCCTGCTCTTGGTCCTGCCTTTCTGCCAGAGGGAAATTATTGCCCTATTGAGCTAAAATTTCTTTTTCTTGTTAAAACTGTAGATTGTATTATTTCAAAGCATTTTTGAAAATGGTTAATGCAAATATCTGTTTGATTTCCGTATGAGAACGATAACAGCATGAATGTCTTCATGCATGTGTCAGCTTAAAACCACAAAAAACATTCCTCTGTCTCCAAAGAGATAAAATTTCCTTGTAGAACATCCCTCTTTCTCCAAAGAGATAAAATCTCCTTGTAAAACACATTGGGTGTTCCCACTGTGAATGTCCTCTGGTGTGCTTTTACAGATTTAAATTCACAGATTAAACATTTTTGTTCTCTCAATCAGTGCACAACCATATATGAATCAACCCTTTCCTTAATGGTGGGATGAAAATAAGGACCAAAGATTGCATATTGTACCTATTTAATTAAATATGACAAATTAAGTGGTCCTCCCTAGAATTTTGCTGGGGCTGCACACAGAGAATGGCTTTTTTTTCCCCTCTCATTTCTTTAATTATTTCTGAATCTGTGAACAGGAAACTATCTCATTTGTCCTCATTTTTATGGCAACTTTATAGAGGAATTATATATTTTTTTCCTAAAGTATTTTTAGCCTTCTTTCTTAATAGCCTGCGTAGAATTTTCTCTAACAAAGGACATATTTTAAAAGGTGGCAGAACTTCTTTCTCATCATAAAATCTTGAAAAACACAGGTAATCATGTTATACAACATTGAGCCGTCTAATATTCTGAAGGTCAAAGAATATATATATATATGTGTATATATATATATATATATATATATATGTATATATGTATATATATATATTCACATTTATCACTTCAAATTCAGCAGAAAGAAGTACATCTCTCCCAGTCACTTTCATCTCAATAAATCCCAGCCTACTAAAAAGCCAGAAGGTGATAGGCATCTGCAGAGACTGCCTCACCCCAAACCATGGTAAGTGGAAATACTAAAATAAGGAAATGTAAGAATGTAAATGTAAGAACCTAGAAATCTCATCCTACATCCTTTGAAAAACATTTAAACAGAGTAGATGGTTCAGTTTAGGGGGCTTTTTTTCCCCCTGTGACTATCAACCCCATATTGCTTCTATGGAAATGTTGAAATATTTCTTATATAAAATTGTTGTTTTAAGAAATCCACCTTTAAAGCTGAAGAAAGAGCCTTAGGAACAAGCACCACATATTTTTTGTTCATGTGTGTGTGTTTGCTGGTTTTGGTTTGCTTGGGTTTTTGTTTGGGTTTTTGGTTTGTTTGTTTGACCTTTTCTTGTTTGTGGTTTTTTTTTATTTTATTCTTCTGTTTTTCTTGGGGTTTTTTTTTTTGGTTTTGTTTTTTTTTTTTTGGTTTGGTTTTCTGGCCTTTTAAATCCATGAGTGCTCATTTGCTCTGCTCAAATGAAAGCAGACATTGACCTCTCAGACATCCCTTTCATGACACACTGCCAGGGCATGTGTTTTTTGTGACAGAAATGTAGCTCCATACTGAGAAATAAACATGGAGTTAAGTGTCCCATAGGAAATGAAACTCAGGAGAGAGAGGAAAATGACTTTGTCTAGATCTTTTATTATATTCCTGGCAAATTGTCTTTCTTCATGTCTGTTTTTGTCTTTTTTATTTCATTTTTTTTTTTTTGTCTCTATCATGGAGCCATGGGATGGTTTGGATGGTAAGAGACATAAAAGAGCTCTTTTAACACTTCAGCCTTCCATAACACAACACAGCAACTCATTTAAGCTATTTTCTGGTGATTTCTTGCTTCAGGTGCATCTTCCTTTGTACACACAAATATGGACACGCACTCCCAACCCAGCAATCCAAATTCCAAGAGAATTCCAAGAGGAAATACAGATATATATTGAAGTTTAGTGTTTACCCCAAATTGCATTTGTTGATTTGTACCAGTTTAAAACCCTTACTCTGATTTTTTGCTGTTGCATGAAGTCTCAGTTGGTCACAAAATCATTTTCACTTGGTGTTTGATCCAACCTCCACGCTCACTTCAGAATACAGCATGCAGCAATTGAAACATTTTGACGCAGAAACACTGGTCCATCTCTTTTTTTTTAAAGCTCTTCCATAGAGATTTTAAAAAAAGCTCTAGAACACCGATATTCCCAAAAGAACCCTATTTAGAAGCCCATCTGTCCATGCCTGGAGTTCTCTGTGCCTATCTTTCCTCCTGGCAATATATGTACCATTACCTCTTACACTTAATAAACTGTTGGTCTTTAAAGTGGCCTGTTAAGATAAGGCACGAAATGATGACACAGACACTGCTGCTCTCAAGGGGAACAAAAAAAGAGGACCTTTATTTTCTGACTCCAACATTTATAGTTTTCCAAAGGTGACAGTGGATTGCAGGGTGACAGTGCCACCTCTCCAATGCCACTGGACAGACCAAGGGTCCATCAATTCTCTCCACCTCCATGAAAGAATGCAAAACATAGGTTATTTACAGAATTGTGTGTGAGAAAGTTTGTTGAAAGAATATAAACATCAGAAGGCTTTACAAAGTTTTACAAAATCAGGGCGACATCTCACCCTTTTCTGTCTAAAAAAGAAAAAACGAAAAAGAAAATGAACAATGTGAAAAACAAACATGAACAATGTTCAGTGTCCATTTGCGGAGGAGTCATCAGAGCAATCACTCGCGTCGTCTGCATCCGAGTCATCACTCGATGACTCACCCGCTTGATGCCTTTCAGGTTGGTCACGGTCTCCATGTTGCCCGTCGGCTGGATTCTGTCTCTGCGGTCGCAGGTCAGGGCGAACACACTTCGATGGTACCAAGCGTACCCCAGTATCTGTGGATACACAAGCATACCCGCGCCCCGAAGCGATAAGGTCATAGGGACTTTCCCACTGTTTGGTAACTAAATTCCGCACCTGAACCTTCGCTCCAGGCTGAAGTGCCTCATCCGCAGCCTGCAACGAGAGATGATGGTTCAAAATGACAGGATTATTTGAGTTCTGCGGCACAGTGAGATGATTGATTGTGTACAAAGCTTTCGCCAACCGACTGTGCGGGGTTTCACCCTGCATTCCCCGTTTTTGTTTTTGAAGAACCCGCTTCAGAGTACCATGAGCGCATTCTACAATAGCTTGACCGGTTGGAGAATGAGGGATACCAAACTTGTGTGAGACACCCCACAACTGCAGGAACTGCCGCACCTTCTGTGATGCGTAAGCAGGACCATTGTCGGTCTTCACAGCAGAAGGTACGCCCAGAACGGCAAAGGCCTGCCTCCAGTGGGAAATGACATCACGGGCCTTTTCTCCAGTGTGAGCAGAAGCCCACATCGCAGAGGAGAACGTGTCCACCGTGACATGCACATACTTGAGCCGGCCAAACTCGGCAATCTGGGTGACATCGGTCTGCCAAAGCTCCAAGGCCCTAAGGCCTCTGGGGTTTACCCCTGCTGGCAAAGGCGGAACAAGCGCGTGGCAGTCGTCACACGAATCAACAATGTCACGAGCCTCAGTTGGCGTCAGCTGAAACTGCTTCTGCAAGGTATGTGCGTTTTGGTGGAAAAACCCATGTGATGCCTTGGCCTGCGCGAGTGTATCAGGCTGAGGTGCCACCCACGCTGGGTTAGCCAACTTGTCAGCCCTCGCGTTACCTTCCACTTTTCCGCCTGGCAAAGAGGTGTGACTCCTCACATGCAGAACATAGAAGGGATGAACCCGAGCCTGAATGGCACGCCACAAGGTCTTCAGCAAATGAAACAAGGCAGGATTACTGACCTCCTTCAAAACCGAACGACCCAATCGCTGCACGATGTCGGCCACATAGGTGGAATCCGTGACCAAGTTGAAAGGCTCCTGGGAAAATTTCTCAAATGCCATGACAGCAGCCCTCAGTTCAACCAACTGGGCTGATCCATCCTCATGACCTTCCAAAACCTGCCACTCAGATCCATCCTTCCAGGTAACAATGGCCTTTCCGGTCCTCCCGGAACCATCAGTGAAGACGGTGGGTCCTTGCACGGGTTCCTGACTATTTTTGGGACGCAAAGACATTCGTGTGAATTTCGCCACATGCAACAGCTTATGGCTGGGCAGATGATAAGTGATCTGCCCTGAAAAGTTTTCCAGAGCACTCTGCAGGGACACACTGTTTGCAAAGCTCCAGTCAAAATCCTCCCGTTGCACCGGGAGTACAATCTTTGCGGGATCCGCACCCATCAATTGCAAACACCATTGCCGGCATTTGATTATCAAGCGAGTGATTAGCTCAAACAATGCAGTTGCCGTCTTCTGCGGCTGATGGGGCAGGAAAACCCATTCCAAGATGTGCAAGGAATCGGACCATTTGTCACTCCACTGGCCAATGATACCTGTGGGATGCGAATCTGGAGTGGTGATGAACACAGTGACATCAACGGAGGGATCAATGTGATGAACTTGGCAAGCCGAAACAGCTTGCTGAACCACCTCCAGTGCCTTTTGCACCTCAGGGGTCAATGTGCGAGGTGACTTTAGATCATTGTCTCCTTTCAACAAATCATACAGCGGAGACAGCTGTGCATCGTTCAGTCCCAAATATGGACGCAACCAAGTGATGACACCTACCAATTTCTGAGCATCATTCAGTGTCTTCACAGAATGCACAAATTGCACCTCTTTGTGACAAATTGTCTGTTCCAGAATTTTGACCCCCAAATACTTCCAAGGTGGTTGTTGTTGAACATTTTCTGCAGCCCATGAGCATGCAAAGCATCCAGCAACCGAGGCTGAATCCTCAGCAGCTCATCCTGGGTGGACGCAGCCACCAAAATGTCGTCCATATAATGATACAGACGTGCATCAGGAAACTGCTTGCGAACTCCAGACAAGGCCTGGGCCACATACCATTGGCATATGGCTGGGGAATTGCGCATGCCCTGGGCAGTGTCCTCCACTGATACCTCTGTGCCGGCTCAGCGTTGTTAATTGCTGGCACCGTGAAGGCAAATTTCGGCCTGTCATTGGGATGCAAAGGAATTGTAAAGAAACAATCCTTCAGATCCACAATGACGACTGGCCAGTCCGCGGGAAGCATGGTAGGCGATGGCATGCCCACCTGCAATGTTCCCATGCCTTCCATCACGGCATTGACCTTTCGGAGGTCTTGCAACAACCTCCATTTCCCAGATTTCTTTTTGATGCAGAAGACAGGAGTGTTCCAGGGACTGGTAGAAGGCTCCAGATGACCCTGGTCCAACTGCTCCTGCACCAGATTTCGAAGGGCGACCAATTTTTCATGAGGGAGGGGCCACTGGTTCTCCCAAACAGGTTTGTCTACCAGCCACCGTATAGGAGGCGTAGAACAGTCTGCGCCCTTCGTCGCAGTGGCCCCCATCAAAAACCCGTCCCGATGCGCACCCCCCAGGCGGACAGAACATCCCTTCCCCAGAGGTTAGCAAGGGTAGAGGTAACATGAGGCCTAACCCAGGCCGTCTGTCCCTCCGGGTTTGCGACCAGCACGGGCCGCTGGCTCACGAAACATTGCGCCGTCCCTCCCAGTCCTGTGACAGGCGTCTCCACCGGATCCAGGGGCCACTCCGGGGGCCAGGCAGCAAGGGAGAGAATCGTGACATCAGCCCCACTGTCAAGAAGTCCGCGGAGGCGGATGTCCGACGGCGTCGCACCAGGGTTGGACAGGGTGCACAGCAGCTCGGGACGGTCCTTGGACAGGACGGTGGTCCAGGGAACTTTAGGCGACCCAGTGGATCCAAAGCCACCCACACCACGTGACCGGTCAGCCGTCCTGCGAACAGAGGACTTAAAAGGCACAAGTTGAGCAATGCGCGTCCCTTTTGGGACTGTGACAGAGGGGGTGGGTGTGGAAACCATGGCACAAATCTGCCCTGTGAAGTCTGCATCAATGAGCCCCAGGTGCACAATGATGCCCTGAATGGTGGCGCTAGACCTCCCCATCAGGAGAGCACTCATGCCTCCACCCAAGGGACCAAAAGCATCCAGGGGAATCTTGTGTATTCGACAAGATTCTAAGACAACAGTTGCTGCGGTGCAGACATCCACACCTGCTGACCCGCGGGTGCTGGCCGCAAGCCGGCAGAGCAGACCTCCATCGGCTCCGGGGTCTGGAGAGAGACTTGTGTCGGAGCGCATCTCTCTGGGGCGCTCCACTTCCGGTTTCCCGAACCCGGCAAAGCCTGGCCATTAACATGAGCCGTCGCCTGACATGAAGGCAGCGTCCACAAAGCCGACGAGGATTGACCACGGCCCCGAGGAGTCACTGGCCTCCCGCCGGCAGCGTCGGTAGACGCGCTAAATCGAAACACCTCAGCGCCCTGCAGCGCCGCAGCCCCGGCAGAGGGCTCCGCGGGGGGGGCAGGCGCGGGCGCCGGCACGGATCGTGAAACCGGCGCGGGGTCCCCCTCCCCCGACACGGGGGCGGGGCCGGGTGCCGAGAGGGGCACGGCCCATGGAGTCACGTCAGAGCGGGCCGGCACAAGGGGGGCGGGCAAAACCCCAATGAGCGCCGGGCCCGTGCCGCGAGAGGCGGCAGCCGGTACCACCTCCGCCGGGCGGGGCGGGGGCCGGGCCCGCCGGAGGAGCGACGGACGGCCCGCCCCGGGCTGCAGCCACGGACTGCGCTTGCCCAGGGACGGGAGAAACCACCCCCCCCCTGAGAAGCCGTCCCCAAGCGCCTGGAAGGCACACACGTTGGGAGGGTCCCCCCCCGTCCCGCCAGCCGTGTGGGGCAGGGCGGGGCGAGGGCGGCCCTCCGACTCCACCGAGCCCCCAGATGCCCGCGGGGCACCCCCCGCCGGGCTCGGGACCAGCTGGCCAGGAGCCCAATCCACCCCGGGGGAACAGACATCGCCCTCCGAGGCGGAGCTGCCCCCCAGCTCTCCCTCTCGGGGTGGGGGAGAGGGTCCTGCGTCATACAGAAAATCAGACTCCCCCTCCTCCACATCCGAGACAGAAGGGGCCCCTAGGGAACCCCGAGAGCTATAACGAGGAGACCCCCGCCAAACGTCACTCAACTTCTGCCAGTGCACCATCAGCGATCTCACATCCACCGAACAATCGGCAAGGACAGCAACCATGAGACGATCCCCCACGCGAGACCACGCTTCCCTAGAGAGCGCCTCCAAAGAGTCCGAAAAAAACCCTTGCCCTCTGGCCCACAGAAACAGACTCTCAAACTCACTCCAGGAAAGGGAAACTCCCCTCCGGTCGAGGATAACTTTCCAGAGGTCTAAAAGAACAGAAACATCCGAGGAACTCACAGAGGCTGCCATCTCTCACAAGAGCAGCAGGCAACGCCAAGCAAACAAAGGGGGGGGGAAGGATACAACCTCACCCAGCAAGGCTGCACGACACTCAAGGTCTCAAATTCACACGAAGGGGGTCACCAGATGTCACGATATGGCACAAAATGATGACACAGATACTGCTACTCTCGAGGGGAACAAAAAAGAGCACCTTTATTTTCTGACTCCAACATTTATAGTTTTCCAAAGGTGACAGTGGATTGGAGGGTGACAGTGCCACCTCTCCAATGCCACTGGACAGACCAAGGGTCCATCAATTCTCTCCACCTCCATGAAAGAATGCAAAACATAGGTTATTTACAGAATTGTGTGTGAGAAAGTTTGTTGAGAGAATATAAACATCAGAAGGCTTACAAAGTTTTACAAAATCAGGGCGACAAATCAAAATCAGGATCTGTATGTTTTATCCTGACTTTCTGCCTTTCCCAGCCCGAAGGTTTATGTTTTATTCTCGTGGAAATCAGATCAAAAAGATGGCACAATGAGCACTGAGGACATTTTTGAATACAGGGTTGTCCTGGGGATCCAGAAACTGAGCAGGTCCCAAAGCTCTGGGACAGCTACTGCCAGGGAAATGCATAAATCTGATATCATTCCACACAAAATCCAGAGTATTTCCCCATCTCTTCCTGTGTACTGCTTCCCAACCCTCAACCATCCTGTTTTCACATTTCTTTTAAAAAGAATTTGTAGCTCTGGCACACGGGTTAGGCAATTATTTAGTCCACCTTGAATTTTATTCATGAAAACTGTGTGAACAGAAAGACAAATTAAAACTGTTTGAAAGCCTTGTGCTTTCAACAGTAAAAGGTCAACCATTAAAAAAATTACATTATTTCTATGAAAATACTGAGATATTAAGCTCTCCTGATTTAGTTATTCAGATGGTCTTGTTTGATTTTGATACAGTTGGGAGAGGTAGGACTGGAAGCATGAAAATAAATACTACTAAAAATAAATTTTACTGTCCTAAGTGTAAATATATTCAAATCATAAATTTTACAATGTTGTATGCCTGTATCTCAATGTTGTATGAGATACCACTAGACATTGCAGCATATTTTTTTTTCTCTTTTTTTTTTTGTTTGTCTTTTATTTTTACTGTGTTAAACTTGAAACTTCTATAACAAGGTCTGCCACTTGTCAGTGCTTCCCATGCTCTCCTCTATCAGTGGAGGAGCTCAGGGGTGATTTGGGATCTGTTTCTTCAGGCAGCTGCTGAGCATTTATTCCACCAGAAGCTGTGGAACATATTCAGGAAAGGTCACACGAGAAGGTACAAATTCAAACTGGGAGACACTGATTTTAATTCATTTTCTTTTAAAATAAATTGCAGCTTGCATTTCTGGAATGATGCCTCTTCCATGGCCTACACATATATATATATATATATATATGTATAGCAGAAAATTTATTGTCTTGGTGTGGGACATTAAGAAATCTACAAAAATAATGAAAGAGCAAAGGAAGAAATCTACAATAAAATATTTCACCCAAGCTAAAAAACTTGCTACTTTTTGAATTTGTGTGTCAATCAGGAGGGAACCTGATTTATTCTTCTCTTTCACAGACAATGACATTTTTTCAGAGTATTGGTTGCATTAGTCACGGGCAATATAAGAAGCAATAGGATTTAAAAAAAACCCAAACAGCAAAGCAGTACCTAAAGAGAAATGTTTGTTCTGCTTTCTGCCCTAGTTTTCTGTACAGGAAATTTATGGTATTTTAGCAGCAGGGCTGAGGCAAGTTCTGTTTGACTGCAGTTATTGATACACAAAACAACTGGCTGCAATAGGGCTTAAAAGGACATTTTCCTAGCTAGGGAACTGATGGGAGAAGAGGATGGGTTGCAGGAAATTAAGTGTGGGAAAGGGATGAAAAAGAAGATAAGGGGAAGGAAGAAGGAAAGAGGGAAAGTTAAATAACAAATGCCTTAATATATATGATGGAAAGTGAAATTACAGGGAGAGTGTAAAGGAAAATCACAGAAAGATCTCAGAATACAGGGGGACAGCAAGGGTGGCACTCTAGGGGAGTCACTTGCCCTTTCCCCATCAGAAAGAATCCACACAATGGCAGCTAGGATAAATTCTACTGAATTATCTTCAATGGTCATAATAAATTATCAACTTTGACAGCTGCCTGACTATTACTTCTTAACAGTAAACAATCAAAAATCCTGCCCCCTTTTTTTTTTTTTTTAATGTAGGACTAGATGCTGAAGTGTTTTCAGAACTTGCTTCAAGATACTCACCCCAAGGCATCTTGCCATCACATCTGAGAAATTCTCTTTTCTTGCTTTGCACAGTCATGCTGTTCAAGTCAGTCTACACTGACCCCTGAAAAAAGGTACCTCCTTCCTTCTTAGTGTTTATGTTAAAACAAAAAACCCCACAAACAATATTATAAGGTATTTAGATAATTTTGAGGAGAGGTTTTGATGAGGAAACTCATGATTAGTTTGATTTCCAATGTTAACAACTGTTGGTTGTGTGAAAGATTTTAGCAGTGGGGAGCTGAGTGCCTTGGGAGGCTTTCATTATATTTTCAACCTATTTTTTATGTAAGCTCAATTAAGAGGAAATGAAATGTTACACTTACGAAGGTACGCCAAGGGAAAAAAAAAAACCAACAAACAAACCAACTTTAAAATGTACTTTCTATGATGTTTACCAACTTTTTTCCCCCTGCAGTGGAACTACATTTTCTAAAGAAAAATAGAGGGTAAATAGGGAGCCTGATGTACTCTTTTCTTTACCAGTATTAGGGGATTTGAAGCAGAACTGTTCTGCTGAAGAAATTCAATCTGGCTCCAGGGGAACTGCCTGAGAGTACGGGAATGGCTCTGGTGAGCCAGGAGCTGTTGTAGTTTTTACAGGAACAAGAGCAACCAACCAACCAAACAGGTGGGGACAGAAGATAGGAAACAAAGCTGTCCCTGAGCCATGAATATCACCAGTGAGGTGTGAGACTCCTGTTTTGCAGGAAATTCTATTTGCTCCATTCCTTTCCATCGTGTCTATCATGTTTTACCAAACACATGCTGATAAACAGAATAACAAAATAGTACCAACATCTAAAAAAGAAACTCGCTCAGAGGTGAGGGGGATGACTTAGTCCAGAAAACTTAAAGCCTCTCATGTGGGTGGAAAAAAGCCCAAGAACGTGGTGGTCCAGAGAGACAAATTCCAAACATGAGACAGGATTTTAAATGCAATCTCATTTGAGAAGGTGCAGACATCAAGAGTGTTCATAGTATAACATCTAGGAAATGAGTCCTGAAAACAAACACTGGGATACAGAATCACAGAATCATGGAATGGTTTGGGCTGGGAGGGACCCCAAATCCCACCCAGTGCCACCCCTGCCATGGCAGGGACACCTCCCACTGTCCCAATGTCCAGCCTGGCCTTGGGCACTGCCAGGGATCCAGGGTCAGCCCCAGCTGGAGGGAGGAAAAGTTCAACAATCAACAACGTGTATACCCCAGCCAAAAATGACACATTTCAGTTAAATGAGTGTAAACTGATTCTCTTCTACAAAAAAACACGAAACAAAAAGAAATAGGTGCCTCTTCTCCCCTTTTGAATGCAGAAATGAAATTTCTCATGCTGTAGAACTGCAGGAACAACCATGAAAAGTCCATGGTGGGTTCCCAAACCCAGCTTTACCAAAAGCCTTGAAAACATTTCCACTGCTGGGTGGATCAAAGCTTGGAGAGTGTAAGAAGTGAGACTGCAGATTTGAAAGAAAATCACCTGTGGATAAATAATAAACAAATGTTAAATATTAGCTTCATAAAACAAGAAAACATCTAAATTTTCTGACCAAAAAAGCAGATGAGGATAAGCAATAGCAGAAACCCAAATTTCACAGTGTATTTTGCACTGAGTATTTCAAGGTCACTAGAAATTTTATTAAGAATTTGGAAAAAAAAGAAAAAAAATTCTACTTATGTGCTACACAAAATAAAAATTAAGACAGCCTTAACTATCAGATGTTTTCTTGGACATTGGATGATTCTTTGGCATTCCCAGGCATTTTGAAAGAAAATCCAGTAAAACTAAACTACAAAATCCGATAACATTAAAAAAGTGAAGCAAAATGAAAATTATTAAAGGACACATATAAAACCACAAAGGTCTCACACTAAATCCCAATCTTTAGGGATCACTGAAGCTGTGTGCTTACAAATGGTATGCTATAATTAACAATATGAAGTAATTAGATAGAGATCACAAAGCCACAAACTTCTGGGGCAATCCGAACATATTGAAACAAACTCCTAGCCAATCAAAAAGCAAAGTAACACCATGAAAACAGCAAGCATATTTATAATGGCAGCTATAAGTGCAGAAATGGAGACTGGAGAGTTAATAACATAGCTAGTAAAAGACAGACATGTTTATCTGAGCACTGATAATGCAGTTTATGATATACTTTATCTATTGGGCACAAAGTGTGAAATGCTGTGGGGGAGCTAACAGTATGAAACATGATTAATCAACACACAGCAAGAAAAGCATCTGCTGTGCAAAAAACTGTCCACTAAAACATTACATAAAGTGTGGTAAAAATTAAAATAAACAGAGCTGATAGTGAGATTGCTTGTGTATGGGAAGCTGAATAAAGATGAAGGAAAAGAAGGGTAATGAATGTAGATCAAAGCAAAATTGCATATTTATTGATGAAAATAATCTTAGCAAGAAGCCCAAAGCCACTGTGACAATGAAAACTGATATTTAGTGTAACTGACAGTTTAACACTACTTTTCTATTGCCAGGATGTAATCCATGCACCCTACCAGAGAAAATCAATTACTACTAAACCATGTATTTGTGGCTCAGAAAAGGTGCTGCTTAAAAGAAAAATTGAGTCGTCCGAATCCCTCTTACTTTATCATCTGTGCACGGCAGAGCAGAAAGATTCTGCAGCACAAGTAATCATATATATAATCCCATTCCATCAGCTGTGACTATACATAAGTAACATGTATATCATGGCCTATTTTAAAATATATCTGCTCTTTGAAATAGGCTGCATGCATCAGAAATTCTGGCAGGAACTGGGGAGCCTGTTTGACAGGTCCTGAGGGATGCAAGCAAATAAACACACAAACATTTGCTTTTTACTCATCCTGTTGCTTTTGACGAAAGATTTTCCGTACATAAATATATGTAAGCAATTGACAATATGCTTCCAATTTTATTTAACTGAAATCACAGCTTTTTAAAAATCTAATTTTATTTTTATTTAATCACATCTCTTTTTTTTTAAACTTTATTTTCTTGGCAGGTTTTTAATGGCAGAGTAGTCTCCCTGCTTTCAGCAGGAGGGGATTCCAGAGTGTGCTTCCAAATGTGGGAGCTCAAGATCACACTTAGACAGAGTTCTCCTCTGGAAATGTCAGGTCTCCCACTGGCTCAACAGTAGAAGATGCTGCAATCCAGGGAAATCCTCAGAACAGAGCTCATCAGTGTGCAGTTGTGACCCTGCTGGATGCCATGTTGTTTAGTGAGAAATAACTTTAAAAGTGAGCTTAGAGACCCTTTTTGGGGACTTTCCTGGCATGACCTGCCAGCCCTTAAACCTGGACAACTCAGCTCAGGCTTGGAAGTGCTGCAGAGCAACGGGGTACCCAAAGTCTGGTGAAAACCCCTGAGTTCAGCTTCTTGGTGGCTGTGGAATTAAACAAACAAACAAACTTCCCAAACAACTTTTCCAAGCAGAGCTAAAAAAATTAAAATATTCATGCCAGCCTACCCAACCAGCAGGGAGAATGATGTCACTGATCACATCCTGGTGGTAGGTCTGAGGTTAGGAGTCTCTAAAGGGAAAAAGAGGAGGAAGGTGAAGTTGCATTTAATCAGACATGGTCAGGTGGGTCTCATCTGAAACAAGAAAATAGGAGCAAATCTATAATTCGTAGGTTTGGAAAGAAAGAAGCTGGCTGCAAATATCAAGAGCTTTCCAGAAAGCTGAAGAGAGAGCAGCAAGACAGCTTTGTCTGTGCTCAGAAAACATCAGGGATGGAAGATGCCACTGATTTGGATTTAAAGAGGCTGAAAAGTCACCCAGGTTTGGTTTACATACACTTCCTGCAACACTGCAGATGCACAGGCAGTAAGTTTACATCAAGTAATTAATCACACAGAGAGAGGGCTTATGCAGGGGAGATTTGTGTTCAGATCACTAAATTTAGGATGACCCAATCTACCCACCAGTACACAGAAAAGGAGAAGGACACAGCTCAGCTGCTGCCATGCTCTTGTGTTTTTTGACTCATTGAGATGGAGGAAGTTTTGATGTCACAGCATCCCTCTTCCAAGAAATCCCTGGGCACAGGAGAGTCCCATTAAATGGTACAAGCTCAGGTATGTTTGGGGAGGAACGGAATTTTAATTTCACGGGCAAAACCTGTGCAACTTGCCCATTCTGGACAGAATAGAAAGCCTAGGTCTATTTTATTTATTGGTAGAGGTAGAGCCAGTAAATCCCACTAAGAGAGAATTAATGTTCTCTAAAAGCTGGGTATAATGAACCCAGCTTTCCTAAGGAGAGAGCTACTGCTGGTGATTGATTTTCATGTCTACACAACTGCTAAGAGCTGCTGAAGTTTTACTCCTGGGCTGTGCAATTACAAATTCTCCTTTTCTCTCATTTCCAGCATTGCATGAGCTCAGCTTTCTTCACATCCAAGGTATTTGGAGCCCATCTCCTCTCATCTCCTTCCTATTTCTGTAAATAATAAAAAACATAATAACATGTAAGACCTCTATTATCTGTAAAATTGGGAAGAATCAAAAGTTATTATTGGAGGGGAGATGCTGATAAACAGAAAACGATTAATAATCATGAAGAAAGCAACCCAAATATGAAAAGCAGAAATAAGAAAATAGGGGAGAATATGGTATATATTGTTCCTTTGACAATATAATAACAGTATAATCTCTGCTTGTCACCTCTCTGAAATCAACCTTTCTAAACTTATTTCACAATAGCTAGTTTTTGTTTGCAAGTTATTATAGTTTCCAAATACCTCCAATCTCAATTTGAGGTCCTTAAGTCATTTCAACAGTAATAGGGTCTTGAATATTTCTGAAAAACCTCCACAAGAATAATTTAAAAACAACAGTGAGGATGAACGTTACTGTTAAATCCCATTTAAATGAATTTATTAAATGCTAACAACCATACTTTTTATAAGGATATTTTAAGTACCTTTCAGCCTACTTTTCTGGAATACTCAAGGATTTGACTTCAGTGGATTTATATCTATTTTAAATACATGCACACACACACACACACATATATATATTTATTTATTTATATATTTATATATATATATTTATATTTATATGTTTTTCATGAGTTCTCTAAAAAGTTGCTTTTATTTTAAGCATTATTAGACAAGACTTTTAGAATAACATAAGACACATCCTTTTCCAAGAAAGGATATTTTTTTTTCTTTCTGTTTATTAGGTTGTTCTTTATTAGGTCGTTATTACTTTACATACTTCATATTAAGACTCAGTAAGTATGAAGGTAGGGCAGAAATAATGACATTTTTGTGCACTGACAGATTTTATTTGTTTATACAAGCACACTGATGGCATGAAAACATGGATATTCAAAAACACTCAGTTTTACAAGTGGTTTTTTTTTTTTTTCAGGTGCTCTTTCTGGACTTAGGTCTTAAAAGTCCTGTCCCTGAGACAGAAACTTCAAATCAATTCCAAGGCAAGTTCCATGGATGTGCTCTCAGCTGCTGGGATGCCCTGGGCAAGCATAACTTGAAGGTGACAGAAAAATGAAATGGAAGAGCTGGGGTGGCAGGCTGGGTTCATCACAGTGCAAAGTGCATCTGGAATATAACACAGCTCTTTTCTGATCTCCACTTTGATGTTTTCCCACCAAGAGCTTCAGGAAAGGGTTTCTGTTTGCTCAAGTGTGTTGCCCTAGTATTAAAAGAATGGTGGGACAGAAATATGTTGTAGTTTAAAGCACAGGGAATGGTGTAATGTTTTACTAATCCTTATTATTGCAATTCATTATTACTTACAGAAATTTCAGCTCTTGCTTCAAGATCTGAATAGACACATCTTCTCTCAGAAGTGCTGCAAAAGGCCAATTTTGGTGAAAAATGTGCTTGCACTTTTCCATAGGGCTGCAAAATTCTACAGGAAGAGCAATTAAAGTGAGCAAGCATCATTAAATACAGAGGATGACACTGCAGTCAAATGGCTGCATTTACTGGCAAATTGTGCCTTCATTTTCCTCCTTCTCGTGCTTGTTGCAGACATAAAAGGAGATCTTCCTACTTGTTCTGGCAGAGTTTCTGTCTGAGAGACTCATTAAGCCTCTTTCTTTCTCTAAAGAAAATGGATTAGGCGTTCCTCTTTCAGAGACAATCAGAATGTAATATAGGTTATTCTTTCCACCTTTTTTTAAAATTCTTTTTGTATCAGCTGGGATCTTTGTTGGACCCCTCTGCTTGTTTCTCATTCAAGGAGTGTAGAGGACTTTGTGAAGACTGCAGCTCTTTAACCTTGTGTAGGTCAAGACCTTTAGGATTAATAAGGGGATTTGAGGTCTACACTCTTACTGTGATTATATCTTCCATTTCATTGTACTACAGGAATGAAACATCATGACAGACAAGCTGTAAACTTGCCTCTATATTTAATATTCTGTGTTTTGTGGAGCTGGCTCTGAGATAGACCTGAACTGTGACCAGAGCAGCCAAGCTGTGAGCAGAGATGTGAGAAGAATTCTCATGTTTTTCTAACCCTGAGCAAGAATTCATCATTCTCAAAGCTCTTGATGAGAGCTGTCAAGGGATGGATGATATAAAATAGAACATTATTTACATAAAATGTGAAATTTTAGAAATGTGATCTGTGCAAGAAAGCAGGTGACTGAATCCACAAAAATCAGGTTCAGTGTCCACATGCATGAAATGCGTGAAGTCAGCAGTAAATGTGCTAAATATTCTGTATATTAATAAAATCCTAAAACATACTAGAAGGAAATCTTTCAATTCTTTATAAAAGTTATATTAAATAAATTATTTTCAGAATCATCATCATCATCTTCATCATCATAATCCTTTTTTTCATGTCTTCTTCCCCTTATTCTCATCATCATCATCATCATCAAAACTGGGTAACACACAGATCATGAATGAAACAGAAGTTAGATGTAAGAAAGTATTTAGTTTTCAGTGGCAAAAAGGGAATGGAAAATAGAAATGAAGAGCATGTTCAATCTTGTTTATGAATGAACTGGAATGAATTCCTGTAAATGTAAGAAAAGTAACTAACCACTCTGTAAAATAATCCTGTTAAAATACAGTGCCATCATAGCTTAATGCATCTTTGAAATTTTTTGGTAGATACACAGGATCCAATCATCAAAATCAGTCTAATTTCTTCAGTTTCACCTCTTTTAAAAAATATCTATTTATTACATTTGAAACTAATTTTTAGTGTTTTAATTTTTTTTTACATTTTAATTTTAGAAACGTAACTTAAAGGGAAAGCACCCTCTAAACAAAACATCTTAGAAATGTATAATTTCATGACAAAAAAACCCAGGAAAGTTGAAATACATTTTTGTTTTGAAAAGAAAAACTGTAAAAAAAATGTAGAGACATACATATTTTGACAATCCTTTCAAAATTTCACACTAAATGGTACATGCATCGAAACATTTGCTTTCTTGCTTTTTTGCTGGTTTTACACTGAAGGACTGAACTTTTAAAACTCTTATCTTTCTGTCTGTCCATTTGGCAATTCTTTTGGGTATTTGGGCATCTACAAACTGAGGATATTATGGGGGGAAAGCCTGCAGCACATGTGATCTGCAGGTGGCACAGGCTGGGATTGGTGCTCTCCAGCTCTTGAAAAGAAATCCACAAATTGCTGCAATCAGTTTTAAGAGGTCCTGATTGTTCAGAATCCACTCTATTTTGCCCTCACTTTCAGGGACAATAATCATATCAGTGATTACAGTAGTGCTAAGAATTGTAAACTGATTATACACACACGCACACACACACATATATATAATATTTATATGTTTATAGAAATAATATCTTTAACATATATATATAAAATTTAGTGAAAAATGTCTGTAAATTCTAATCTGTTATGTTGCTCTGATTTAAAAAAAAACAGCCTTTTTACAACTCATAATGGCATCTTACAAAATTAGCAGTTTAATTTTATGCTAACAAAATGAAATCTATTAATTTCTTCACACAGCATTGCATTCAGCTCCAGAAATGTTTTATTACAGTGTTATTTCCTTTTCTCTTCACAAGATCTACAATTGTTTGCCATGTAAAGTTAAATCTATTATCCTAGAAAATAATTTCTTTAGTGATTTTACAGTCTATTACATGTCTTCTTAAAAGATAAGACAGTCTTTGTTTCTTTCTTTGAAACTGAAAATTATTTTACAGAGGAAATTATTTGTTGTTATTTAATAAAGAAGTTGAAACTTGGATCAGAAACAAAGAAATCTGATTTGGCTTCAGAACTCTTTAATTCCAGTTTTGGCAGAACCTAAAGTGGGAAGAAATGGGGAAAAAAAATCCAAAATCTAGAATAAGAAATAATTTATTATTGTGTCTTCATCATACTAAGTGATTCCCTACTACAGAAAGTGCTTTGAAGTATTATACACCTGAGACTGGGGACTTGTCTGTCTTTTGAAGCTCATTTTCATCATGGTAACCTAGTTTAAAATATAAAAATATTCTCAGATATACAGTTGGTTTGTTTAGAATTAATAGTAGTGTAGTTTCATCTGGCTCTACCAGTTTTGTCTTTTCTTTTGTTTTTTTTTTTTTTTTAGCAATATGACACTTTATGAGCACTATAGTTAATATTTTTGATTTTTATTTTAGTGAAAGTATTCTAGAAACAATCTGCACTTTTAAGTCCTTCTGTTGGAAGTACAGCTTGGCAACACTAACAAAACAAAGAGTTGATTTCTTTTTTTTTAAACCATTGTGACAAACCTCTGAAATAGGAGATTGTATTGGGAGCTAAGTAAAAATTCACTCTCTCTACCAGGGTGCACTGAGTTTGCCTCAGTACTTTTGCATCACATTTGGTTAATTTACCTGGTCGTGTAAGCAAATTGTTTTGCTGATATTCTTATTAATAATCTGGGTGAGTTTATTGAATTTTTTTTCCTCTAAGGCATAGTAATGAAAGCTGTGATGAAAGCTCTTTTAAGATCAAGGTGCTAGGGGTATCTTTCAATATTGTGATTACAGGAGCTCACTCTAATTGTTACAAGAAATCAATTATTTTCATTCTTTTTACCCTTTCTGGTAAAGGGTTTTACCATGGTTGTGATGTAAGAGATGAAGTTCATAAGCAATTTCTTCCCTGTACATCCCAAATCCCTAAGAAGTTATTGATCTGAAACCTGACATTGACGTAAACTTAACAGGGCAACAAAAACCAAATACACTTTCAGTAATTGAGAATTTCTTCAACCGAAACATTTTATTGTGATTCATAGAGCTTACAACTACAAGATATCAAAATTAACTCTTGTACAAAACCAGGCCTCTGTATTTTCCCAAACCGAAATTAAGTATTAGCTTTAGCAAGAAAAGGCAAATTCAATACGTGTTCAAAAATATTCAACAACCCAGAATGCTCAACAGGTCAGGTGTTCTGTTAAAATGGCAGAATTTACCATCAAAATGCATAAAATACTTAAAACTTAAATTACATAAAATTTAAAATACATAAAACTTATTCCCAATCCATGTTATGTACCTTAAACTTATTGTCATCTGGTATTTTTGTACTTAGAAGTGCATCACGGTCTTATGTTTTTTCCAAATATTTTTGTGAAAAAGTATTAAAAATTTACTACCCAGTTGTTTTGACCCTTTTGACATTAAATAAAACTCATTGGAGGTAATTAATCACTTGAGGTTAAATGTTGAGACCTACCCAAGACAAATTTTTATGTAAATTTTAGGTGGTCAGAGAGAGGTTATAAAAAATATTTTGGAACTTTGGGAAAGTAAAAATTTTGACATTTCTAAGTCATTTCTCTTTCACATATAATTCTATCCTCAAAAAAAAATTCATTGAAAATCTTCAATTATTTTGCCAAAGTCCTTTCATCAAACACTTGTTTGATTGGCATTTGCCATAAAAATCTCCTTATATTGTTTATAAATTTTGCAAAAAATCAAAACACCAGTTTAAAAATATTGTCCCACCTTCCCCCCTAAATAAATAAATAAAATAAAATAAATAAATTTGTTTCTAAATTGTCTATCTAGTTCTTTCTCGTAATTTCAGGTGCACTCTTCAAAGTTATTTTCACCTGCTTGAGAGAAGAGGCAATCACATTCTTGTTTTCAGTACATGTTTGCAATAAGATATAAAAAAAAAAGGTTTAAAAAAGTAGTATTGAGGCTGTCTATACCACCCCAGAATTTATTTTTTAATGGCAGCTTAGCAGAGTGATTCAGATGGGTATATTCTCTTAAAAAAGGCATGATAGACCTTTTGTCTTTCAGGCCTTCATGCATAAAGAGAAAAATAAGCTGAAAACAGGGTAAAAATACTTAGCACCACCTCAGACTGAGTGGAATAAGACAAAATTAAGCCAGAAAAGAGGTCTGTAAAAATAAAACATAACAAAATCTGCACTGTCATGACAGTCTCTGGCCCACTATCTCAGGAAAATATCAGTGTAAAATGAGAAAAAGGTCATTTATGGCTGGGTTGGAACTAGCAAATGTGTGCAAGAGAGATCCTTTTTTTTTTTTTCTGGTCTTGAGGAGAAAACAATCTCCAAGCATAGACTATGCCTCTTTTTTTCACCTCAGAGCTTGAATTTTATTTCAATTAATTGCTCAGGAGAAGGAATCAAGGAGGAAAATTAAAATAAAATTACAGTTCAAGATCACTGCCTAGTGGTGGTGTAAGCTTCCAGACCACTGAGAATGAGTGTCTCAGAGAAACAAACTGTGGCAAATGTGATTTTGACCTGTGTCAAATCTCTAGATAATGTACAGTATGATGTTCAGATATTCCCCATAATCAGTAAAGAGATTGATGGCATAAAGAAGGCCAAGGAAATCTGTGAAAATCAGGGTTTTTTAAAAGATGATGTCCTGAATCTTTTTGACTGAGGTAGGCTGTTCTCAACCAAAATGCTCACTACCCTTACAATTTGAGACCCAGCAGAAAATATATAAATAAATTAATCATTATTTCTTATTTTGAAAATAACTGTGTGTTATTTTTGTTCAGACAAGGGCTTCCAATCACATACTGACAGAAACATTGAAATAATAGCTCTAATGGCTGGAGTTTTTCATAATCTTTCAAAACCTTTCTGTTCCAGGGTTTGAAAAGACTTTAGTGCTTACTTCTAGGAGGATCACAAAATAAAACAAAACAAAACAAAACATAAAATAAACAAAAAACTTTACATCCCAAACCCCAAACCAACTAACCAACAAAGCAACCAAGAAACACAAAGCCAAAAAGCACGCAACCAAAACAAAAAAAGTAGCTCTTCAAAAAATAGGTATTTTTTCCTTCCAAGGAATAGGGTTTTTTTCAGTTACTATGTTTCTTAAATGAAAGTTTAAAAATGTTTTCAGTGATTTGGGAAAATCATAGGAATTTGGTAGCTATTGAAATACTGTTGACCTTCTCTTTGTTTCGATAATACATCTGTGTAGCTCTCAGGACATTATAAACCATCACCTAAAAGACAACATTCCATTAACCAAGATGAAAATTTCTACAGACAGTAGGACACAATCCCAGAATATTTAAGCTAAAGTAGATTTTTTTTGGTTTTTTTGTGCTTTTGGGGTGGGTTTTTTTCCATAAATAGAACAAGAAAGAAAGCAAACTGACATTTCCACCCCAAAAATGGTTTGGTAAAGGTTGTTGCATCCCATCACATCACCAACCACAGAAGTTTAACAAACTTTTGTGCCATTTTTGTTTCAGAGCTGGCTTTATCTTTTTCCCACTAAGTGTCTGATAATTTCCTGCCAAAGAGTGCGCACATTGTAATTATTTTCAAACTTACATATAAATTTGTACAGATTCTTCATCTGTTCCCTTTTAAGGACCACCAGGATTGTATCTGATAAAACTGTCAGGCATATAATTGTCTCCTTAGGCCCAGGCAGATGCCAAAGCTGCTCTTCACAGCCTTCTCCCTTCCCTTGCCCCTCTGCCAAGTGCAAGGGGCCTCAAAGACAGAAAGGCGCGCAGAGAGCCCAAGGCAGAGAGCTCACTGCCTCACTGGGGGCTCCTGGGAAAGCGCTTTGCTTGGGAATCAAGCCCCTCTCTTCCAAAGGCATTTCCCTAAATGCCTGCATTTCCCAGGGAATACCAACACACACTTAAGAAACCCTGGCAAGGCTGAATTACTTCTGCTCCCTGCAGCACAGGCACTCCAGCTCAAACTCATCTTCCTTCCCCCGCGTCTGTTTCCCCGTGTCCCTTGCGGCGAACAGCCCTGAGCCCCCTAGAAACACAAGAGCTGCCAGCTGCCTCTTCAGGTGCCTGAGCTCCTGCCCGCGCTCAGGGCAGGAAAAGCAGGCTGTTCCCCGCCCGGGAGCGGAGCCCTGTTCCCGCAGGAGGCTCTGGGCAGCCCCTTCCCCGCTGTGCACGCAGCCCTTCTCCTGCCCGCCCACAACGCTCTTGGCACAGCAGAGCACAAGCTGGCCGGCTCTGGGCTCAGGCCTTGCGCCGCATCAGCTCCGCGGAGAGGCGGGTCAAGCGAAAAACCAAAGTGTTTATTAAGGGAAAGCAAAGGGAAGGGGGGAGCTGGGAGGTAAAGAGGGGATGGGCAGGGCCTGAGGGCTGCAGGGAGGGAGCTGCCAAAACGGAGAGAGATGGCAGGAGCTGCTGGAGCTTCTGACAGGCTCAGCTCTGATCAGCGCCAGCTGTGCCTGGAGCTCCAGCTGGTGCATCCTGCTCTGCAGGTGCTCCCAGCATAGGGCTTTGGAAAAAGCCAAACTGGTATTAAGGAAGGGAAGTTCAGGGAAGGTTTCGGGAAGGTTTCGTGAAGGGAAGGGAAGGTTTGGGGAAGGTTTAGGAAGGGAAGGTTTCGGGAAGGGAAGAAAAAGGAAGGCTAGGGATGAGCTGGGAGACAGAGACGGGATGGGCACGGCCTGAGGGCTGCAGGGAAGGAGCTGCCAATATAGAGAGAGATGGCAGGAGCTGGTGGAGCTTCCCACAGGCTCAGCTCTGATCAGCGAGAGCTGTGCCTGGAGCTCCACCGGGTCCATCGTGCTCCTCAGGTGCTCCCATCCTTAATGGGAATTGGAAATCCCCAAGGGATGCTGGTGCATCTGATCCAGCAGACGAACGAAGTGCTGCAGATCTTCTTTCGAATGTCTGCTGAATCAGTATGCTAAAGCACGACGGGCTCTCGTCTTCTCTTAGGGCTTGAAGTGCTGGAAGAGAGTGGAACGGAAGCATTGTCACAGGCCAGATTGAGGGAATCCAAGGAAAGCCTCCTGCCAGGGCCATCCCAGACAGCTCTTGCCAAGGCCAGGAGAGAGCGGCAGACAAGGGCTTGGGCCGGACAGTGCTGGCCACGGATGCTGCGCAGCTGCAGGGCCGGGATGTGCAGCTGCCCGCGGAGGTCCTCGCTGCCACGCGGCTGCCCTGACTCACCCTCAGTGAGGACCTGGAGCTCCTCCTTCTGCCCGATCATGAGCACTCCGGCCAGCCCTGGCAAGACAGAGCCCGTGGCGGCCCCAGGCGGCACAGCTGCCTGACACGGGCGCTGCCAGCCCTGTGGCCGCACGCCCTCCTGGCCGGGCAGGGCTCCTGCCGGCCCCTGCCGCCTGCTGCCGCCCCAGGGCACGGCTGCGGAAGGGCGGCTCCAGCGGCCCGGGCGGGGCTTTGGCTGTTGGGGCAGCGGCCGGGCCACGGACAGGGAGGGGCACAGGGCTGGTGGCTCACTGATGATCCTGATGGCCGCCTGTCGCACGGGCCTCTTTGGACTTTGCAGGTATGGCAGCGCCCAGCGCAGGTGTTCGGCCGCTCGGCTCTCGTCCTGCAGCAGCTGCGGGGAGCGCTGGCAGGGAAGGCTCGGCGCGGGCTCTGCCCCTTGGCCGGCCTCTCCCTGAGCCCATCACCGGCCGAGCCGACCCGCACGGCCCAGGGCAGGGAGAAGGGTGGGGATCGCAGGCTGAAGGCCCTGGCTCGGAGCCGGGCAGGGCCGCCGCTGCCAACCCCCCCACTGAGCACCTGGGACAGGGCTCAGGTTGCCAGGCTGTCCTTACCAGGTGCTCGGCGAACTTCATCCGCTGCTCTGTCCTCAGCAGCTCCTCGAGGTCCCTCCTCCTCAGGAAGCGTGCCGCACAAAGCAGGGCTTCGCCAGAGGCCTGCAGAGCAGCACAGAGCTGCAGTTGGCACCAGAGCCCGGGCCACTGGATCCATGTCC
This sequence comes from Serinus canaria, assembly GCF_022539315.1. NCBI lineage: Eukaryota > Metazoa > Chordata > Aves > Passeriformes > Fringillidae > Serinus > Serinus canaria. The sequence continues at coordinate 11,089,418 of NC_066343.1, forward strand.
CTGTGCCATGGCCAGGGCAGGCTGGAGCCTGCCAGGTGCTGGGGCAGGAGGTGGCCGAGCCCCCTACCAGGGGTGCGGCAGCATCGCACAAAACCTCACCTTGGCCACATGTGGGTTGTCATCGTGCCAGTGCAACAATAGAGGAAGCAGGCTCTGGCTGACGATGTTCGTGAGAGGATTTTCCCTCTCTTCCACTACCAGCTCCATCACCTGGCAGAAGAGCTGAATGGAGAGCAGCTGCACGTGCTGTTGTCCTGGAAGGAAAGTAAAGTCCTAAACACCAACTACCCCAGGCCCAGGGGGCAAAGGCCCAAAACTGCAGAGAGCACAGATTTTCCAGGCAGCGTCCAGTGCCCTTGGCAGGGGCACTGAGCCTTACACTCTCAAAGTGTGGCAGGAGGGGCTCAGCCAGCTTCAGGGCAGTGACGCTGGGTAGCATGAGGTCTTTGTCCTGGAGCATGTGTGTGAGAACACAGAGGCTCATGCTGACCATCTCTGCGTCTGGGTCAGCCAGCTGCTCCGCCAGGTGTGGATACAGGCCGCGTATTCCTCCATCCTGGGTGCAAGAGGAAGCTGTGCTGTGAAGCCGTGAAGGGCCGCAGCACCCACAGCTGGTTGGGCCACTGGGGCAGCAGAAGCGGGAGGCAGGAGTGCTGGGAGCAGCTGCCTCTGCTGCCAAAGGCCAGCCAGGCCCAGAGGTGGGCAATGCCCAGCCCTGCGCTGCCAGCGGGGTTTCAGCTGCTGCCCCCTTCTCACCAGCGAGGGCTCCTGGCTGAGCACCACGAGGCCTCTGAGCGCCAGGCGCAGCCTGTCCCTGCACTGGCTGGGCAGGAGCCTGGATAGCAGCAGCAGGGCACTGGGACCGTATTTGCTCAAGTCCAGGCACTGCAGGAGCTGAAAGGCACAGGAGGGCAGTGTCAGGGGAGCCGGCTGGCAGGAGCCCGCAGCCGCACAGGGCCGGGCCCAGGCGGCAGCAGCAGCGGGCTCGGGCAGCGTCCCAGGCGGCTGCGGCTACGAGAGGCCCCAGAGCTGGGAGGCAGCTCAGGCAGGCAGTGCTGGCCATCAGGCTCACCTCCACAAAGAAGGCCAGGGCAGGCAGATGCCAGCGTGGCTGCTTCCCGAGCAGCAGGCTGAGCAGGTGCGAGGCCATGAAGGGACACAAGGGGGTCAAGGCGCGGCGCATCTCCCTGTCAAGGGAAAAAGGCACCGAGGCCCTGAGCCGGCGGGCAAACCTGTCCAGGGAGTGACTGGCAGAGGTTGATCTTTCCCCAGCACTCTTCAAGGGCACATGGGCCCCTTGGGAGGCGGCTGCTCCAGGGCTTCCTCCTCTCTACAGCCTTTTCCTGTCTGCTCGGCCCTCCCTCGATGATAAGGCCCTCTCGCTTACAAGCCCAGGGACTGTGTGGGGCACTGTGGGCACAGGGCACAAATGCTGGCGGTGGTGGCAGGAGTAGGGGATCTCACCTGGCCAGCAGAGCTGCTGCATCGTGCTGGGTGTCAGCACAGAGCAGCTTCTCCCAGACCTGCTTGTGCTCCAGAGCCACCAGCTTGTGGTCGAAGCCCAGTGTGGAGAGCAAAACCTTCATGGTCTGCTCTGCAATCCTGTGTGTGGAGCAAAGGCCAGGTCACTCTCGGTGCAGTGGCCCTGGCCACGAGGGCGTGGGAAGGACAGGGACACTGGCACCTGCTGGGCTTGCTGGGAAGGCCGTGTTCCTCCTGGCACGCTCTCCAGAAGCTCCGGGTCCCAACCTCCCCTGGCTTTTGCTCTGTGTCGTGACAATTTGCCAGAGCAGAGCCACAAAGATTTGGGGAGAATGAAGGAGGATGGCAAAATGCCACTCTGACATGAGGGCAATCCTCCAGAGCACCAGAGTTGCCTGCAAGAGACAAAGCAGCCCAAGGCAGTGCTCAGTGCCAGGGTGTCCCTGAGGCAGGGCCTGAGGGCAGAGGTGGGGGGAGCAGCCGGCCTGCTGCCCCTGAGCCTGCCCCTAGGCCGGCTTTCAGCCCAGGCAGGGAGCTGCAGGCTGGTGAGAGCATGGAGAGCTACTGCAGAGGCAACCTGTAGGGCCAGCAAAGGCCAGCTCCAGAAACTCACAGCCAGGGCAAAGATGGCCTCGTTGTCCCCATGGCAGTAGAAGCTGCCATACGCTGGCTGCTCCTCTATGGCGGAGAGCAGGATGGGAAGCACCTCCTCCACGGCCACCTCTGATGTGGCGATGGCTCTCCACATCAGAGCGGCAGCTCTGTGGGGCAGAGCTGTGTGTCAGCACTGTGTGCCATGCTGGGGCTGGGTTACAGAGCCCTGGTGCCCTGAGGGCCAGGAGGGAGCATGGCTGCAGGCTCCGGAAAGAGAGGGGCCCGACGCTCCTTTAGCTCTCCACCTGTCTGGCTGACCCCGCAAGACAGTACAGGGCCAGGGGCCGTACTGGTCGCTGGGCACCGAGCTCTTGAGGCACTTGTGCCCCGTACCTGTCACACGTGGGGGCACAGCAGAGTAGGCTCATCACCACGTGGGCAGGGTGTTGCTCAGCCAGGCTCACAATCTCCATCTGCAGGCCGGCGTCCACGGTGGCAGAGGACGCGAGCCTCTGCAGAATGTTGCCGACCGTGGCTAGCACCTGGAGGAGGCGGCATGGGGAAGACTTGGAGTGCTGTCCCAGGGAACAACATGGCCAGCTTCCCCCAACAAGTGCTTGCCTTCCCACCCCACTTGGAGGGCCTCAAAGGCCGAGGGGCCCCAGCAGACTTGAGTGGCCACGTTATGCTGGGAGGCCCTCAGCCCTGGCCCCAGGCTGCTCACCTGCTGTGGAGTAGCAGCGCCCTCCTGGAAAAACTCCAGAGCAGGTGCAGGAGTCCCGGTTAGCGCTGGCATTGCCTCATTTGCTGGCATGCCCTGAGCCTGGGTGCCTGTGGCAGCCATGCCCTCAGTCAGGGCCATGTCAGCCTCTGCCCCGCCCTCGGCCATGGCCTGCTCAGAGGCTGCTGCGGGCACAGCGTCCTCTGAGCTGGCAGCAGCCTCTGCCCGCCACTGGCTGGGCCCCCAGTCGGGCTGGGCCCTGCCCTCGGTGGCGGTGCCGCCGGTCTTTGTGCGCCTAAGGCGCAGGATCCTCCGCAGTGCCTGCAGCAGAAGGAAGGGCAGGAAGAGAGGGATGTTCCATGGTCTGCTCCAAGCACGGGGCATGGCCGAGCAGTGCCAGCAGGCCCGGTTCAGGTGGGAACGGCCACAGGTACCTTCGCTGCTCTGCGGAAGCGTCCACGGGTGGGCTCCTGCTCTCCAGTCCTGTCCTTGGCTGGGTCTGGCAGAGAGGGAGCACAACCAGAGCTGAGGGGCCGCTGGAGAGGCCGGAGAACACAGCCCAGCCCTGCGTTCTCCAGGCAAAGACCGCGACCCGGGTTCCCAAGGGACGGAGCAGAGCCATTTGGGAGTAGCCCCAAGCCCTGTCCCATCCTGTCTGTGACCATGTCTTTAGGGATGGGATGGGATGGTGCCAGGCCAACTTCAGGCACCTGCCCTGCGGCCCAGCTCTGCCACTCACCGTCCTGCAGTGGCTGTAACTGCTCTGGCTCTGCAGGCCTCTGCTGCACTGGGGCAGCTGCAGGGCCATTCTTCCCCCGAAGCCCCTTGAAGAGGCGGAGCACTCTGCCTGCCATCCCGCTCTCTGACCTCGAGGGCACCTTCGAGACAGATGCCCCGTCAAAGGTCCGAGTCAGCGAGTGCCGCAGTCCTGCCTTGCAGGCACTTGCGACAGAGGAGCTTGGGGAAGACTGCAGGACAGCAAGTCCCTTGCTCTCTTCTGGAGAACTCCTGCCACAATGACAGGAGACTCCTGGTGAAAGATGGTGGTCACAACGTCCCACGGCCTGGCCACAAAGGCACTGGCCGCAAGGATGGGAAATTCCTCGGAATGCTCTGAGTTAAGGAGTCCTGAGGTCTGGCCGTGAGGCCAGCCACAGGAGGAACACCTCGGAAATGCTTCGGGTAGGCAAGGAACGAGCCGGCTGTGCGGGGTCTCCTCACAGCACTGCTCTGTCCCGTCCTCTCCCGTCGCTAGCACCGAGTGCTCTGGCGTGGCCACGGTGCCACCAGCACCTATGTCAGCGCGTGTCACAAAGGGCTGCTCCAACACCCCATCCCACTCGGTCCTTGGTGACCCTGCTGCAGCATGTCACAAAGGGCCCTTGGCCACGCTGCCACCTCCCCACCCAAGGTGCCCCCACTTGGATGGAATCCAATGGCCTGGGTCTCTGACACAGCCCTGGACACACCAAGCCTGGCCAAGTGCTCAGGGAAGGGCTCTCCCCGGTGCCCGGCCTGCACAGCCCAGCTGGGTGCCGGCCCTGGAGCAGAGCAGCTTCCAGCAAGCGAGAGGCAAACACATCTTGCCAAGAGTTCAAACACACCAGAGAGGGAAGACAGCATTAATGTGTGCATAAAGGCCTTTGAAATCACAGCTGTCCGAGAGGCATTTGGGGCTCTCAGCTGGACCGAGATGATCTGGCTCTGTCCTGTGCTCAAAGGGGGGAACACACCCTGCCGCTGGTGCTTGGCTTGGTCCCTCTTACTGTCTTCCCTAATCATACATCTAAATCTACATCAAATCTTTTTGAGCATTACTCTATTATGCTGCTACCATATTGATAGACTTATTACATCTTAACCTTGGCCTACATTACTAGCTGAAGATTTTGTTCCAATAAATAACTCAGATGATTCTGCCACATCCATGCAATATTTTTTGTAAGCTCCTTTTGAATTATGAGTAACAGCTTACATACTATAGCTGTAACTGGTCCTTTTTATATTGCTGTCATAAAAGCATATTTTTAAAAGGTAGCTTTCTTTCAATATCTAGTTTATCAATTCCTTAAGCTTTTCCTATGAAAATGAAAGGTAAAGCTTTAGAAATAAAATTAAGGGTGTTGTATCCATATAAGAAAGTGGTTTCTGCATTAACTTCTGTAATTTTTTTACGAAACTGAGGAAACCAGAGCCTTCTACTTGTTTTAAGGGTAGAAATAAATAAGCACAGTCTTGTACAAGTTCTTTGTCACAGGTGAGCAGGAGAGAATGTTTTGTTATTACCTATAGTCTTGCTTTTTTGAAGAAATACAATGAAAATATATTGTCACAAGCCTTCGAGCCTTAGTGTTAACACAGGAAAAGTTCCCTTATTGGAGGGAAAAATATTTATCTCTTCTATACCTTCAAAGCTTTTCCTTTATGAAGAAAGGAAAGGAGAAGAAAACAAAGCAACAAACAAACCCCCCATCTGAAATACCTGGATTTGTTAAGTGCAGAGGACTGTCTGAACTTCATTGGATAACTTCAGGGAAGTTAAACATTTTGTAAAGAGTTATTTGAGATAAATACAGGTTCAGTATAAGCTCCATTTTTTACTCTCAATATAAAAGAAATTTCCTGTCATGAGATCTCCCATGATTAGGCACTGGTGTTTCATTGGCTTCTTCATTAAAATACTGGAGAAAACTGACCTTGCTTTTTTTCTTCTACAGCACTGCTACCAGTTTCCATCCTTAATTTTATTAACTTTTTCTAGCTGAGAGGTGTTTTTGTTCTTTCATGATAATGTAACCTCCATTTTGATTTCCCCAGTATTTATATTGATGCTATTCCTGCACAGTAAATATTACAGTCTTTTTATCAAAGTTCACAAAGGTTAGATCTACATCACTATGTCTAGGGAAAAAAAAATCACATTAGTCTAGTATCATTTAGCTTTGGAAAACTCCTGTCTTATAAAATGGCATTTCATACCTGATGCAGCATGAAATGAATTTTAATAGTTCCCCTAGTGACATTAGTCAAAAGTAATTGTTGAAGTAGAAGATAATTTTAGTTGAGTGAAAATCTGCATGAACCATAACATAATTAATTTTTATTTTTTATTATCTATGAATTGATCATTAAAAAAATGGAAGAAGAAATCACTGGAAGTACCTGTTTGTGGTACAAGCTTCCTCTACTGGCTAATTTGGGATTAATTGGATTAATTTGGAGCGTATTCTAATAGAGTTAATCTCATAATCCCTCAATCTCTGCTTTCCAGCTGCTGTTTGACCACATCTAGTTGTTGACTGCTGTTGAAACTGCACAATGGAATTCCAGAATTTACATAAAGTTTGTTAACCCATGTAAGATTACCAGAATGTTACTGTCTGTGGTCCACAAAGTGCTAAAATTAAATAATAGTAAGTGGCCTCCTAGCCACTTTTAAACATTTTTATATTTCCAAGAGCTTTTTTTGAAATTTAACATTCTAAGCTGCAAGTGTTCAATAATGGAATGAAGAGGAGCTAAGTGGCTGTAAAAAGCTTTCCCCCTCTACCTCTGATCACAAATATTTGATACCAGCCCAGGCAAATTTGGCAGCTCTTTACCTTAGCAGTTAAAAAATTACATGAAGTTGAAAACTGCTTTTTTTAGACTAGCTATTTAAAATATATATTCCACCACATGAAATGCAGTTTTAAAAAAGGGGAAAAAAAAGAAAAAAAAGAGAAAAGGATTCAATATATCTGTTGAAACACAAACATGAGAGAGAATGCAAAATTTTCTAGGCTACAATGGGGTATGAGAAAGCAAAGAATGAAGGAACAAAACCATGACAAAATTCAGCTTGGATGAAGAGGAAAGGGAGTGCTGTTGGATCCTTTACTTTGCAGTTTCTAGATTTGCCTGATTCACAATACCTTCCCACCACAAGGGGCTGAGAGGGTTTCTTGAAGCAGAACATGCAGCAAAGAAAATGCATGCTAATTTTTTTCAGATTCATCATCTTTGGAGAACAGCTATGGATTCACATCTCTTTGTGGAGTGTATGAAAGCCCACTCGCTGTTTTAATTGCACTCTCTTTGACTGTAGGGAATCTATGTGAGTGCAGACAGAATTATAAAATCACAGAAATTAGAGGTTCCTATAGCACAGATTCATGGGATACAAATTTCCTTTATTTTTTTCTAAGGGTATTTTCCTTAAGATTTACATAAATACCACATGTTGAGATGTTTGCCTTGCTTCATAAACTGAGATTGCAGAGTAACAGAATGCTCAGTGAGTCACCTTTTTAAATGCAGGCAGTGTGGTTTTCATGATGCATTTTGGTCTAAATGTACAAACATATAGGACTAGTTTTATAGACATTTGTCTGTGTTTGAGGAACACTTCAAATTCCTCTCATGATTTCTGAATTTTGTTGTTTAAACACCAACAAACCAGAACAATAAAACAAACTGCTAATGTAAAACCCATAATTTGCCTCCAAATTCCTTCATTAGAATGAATAAGTAGTAGTTTAAAGGATATATAATTATTGCAGGAAAACATTTCTTTTTAACCTTGACAGAAGACACCTTTCATGCAAAAGGAAACTTTAGTATCAATCAGAATCTGGATGACTGTCATGGTTTGACTGTGAACTTATTTTCATTAGTCCCAGTATATGTTCTTAAATGCATGCATTAATGTAATTTAAAGGCTTTTTGTAAACTTGACTAAACAAATAGCATTGGACCTATTATAGTGAGGTTTAGGAAAAGCATTAATGTCTTCTGCCTTTAAATTTGAAAATCTGATTTTCTTTTCCTACTTCCAGACAATTCTCAATCTGTCACCTTTTGTTTGTCCTCTACTGGCCTTTCTTTTTTTTTTTTTTTTTTTTTTAAGGGTAATTGAGAGAAAAAACATTGTGTTATTCTGTGAAAATTCTAAAAGCATACATGATAAACATTTTGCCTAATGGACAGTGATAAATTTGATTTACATTTTGCTCATCAATATTTGGTATCCTTACTGGATATTATGAAAAGATTCTTTAAAACATTTTCAGATGTTTTCCTGTGGTTTCTCCTGTCCAATTTTATCCCACCATTAGGATGCAACGTTATTCAGTTATTTTCTGCTGAAATAACTTTAAAAAAAACTTGAAAAAGACACGACATGTATAAATGATTTTATTTTATAGTGCCTCTGATTTCTTCTGCTGCGCTTTTCAGCCACATCCAGAACATCTCTGAAACATTAATTCTGTTTGATCTCAGAGGCAGTTTCAGAGAATCACAGAAGCATTTAGGTTGGGAAAGGCCTCTGAAATCATCAAGCTCAATGCTTGACTTATCACCCCCATGTCAACTAGACCGTGGCACTGTACTTCCAGTAATTTTTTAAACTTTGACTTGGACTTTCCAGAGTAATTTCTTCTGGTTCTGTAATTTTCTCTGATCCTATCACTTTCTTTCTTTCTCCCTCTTTTATAATGGAACATTACTAATCCTGTTTAACCTTCTGGCTGTCCTACTGCACATGCACCTGATTGTCTTTACTTAAGAGGGAGGAAAATAAAGGTGCAGACTCGTGTCTAGCTGGTTGTACTTTTCTCAGGATGCTCATGAATTCTTAATTAAATTGGGAAGCTGATCAAAAGCACAAGTTGTTTATGACTCTGCACTTACTTTCTAAAATTAGGAGTCTCCTGCAAAATTAGTGAAATTTAATATAAACAGGACATAAATTGTGCAAAGGTTACCAAATATTTTAAGATTAATTCTGTAGTTTCACTGGTTCAAACTGTATCTTTAGGTCTATGCTTGGTTTTTCCTCTGTCTTTTATATGGTTACTGTTTTTGATACTGCAAATAGCCACTGCACATGCATAAATCCTTGTATATAAGTTCTCATTAGAAATTTAAATCAGAAATATTTTCCTTATGCACTTAAATGTCAAACCTTAAAAAAAGAAAAAAAAAACCACAAAAACCCACATACACACAAATACCCTTAAAGCTCTTTGCTATAAATAGGAATTGAACTTTGGTTACTGTAGACCATAATGAAAAGCATCCATCTGCAAGACCAACTTGAGCATTTTAGTTATAATTTACAGGTCATTTGTTCCTTCATTACAGGCAGCCCTTGGCAAAAGCAGTTCCTGATAAAGGCACCTACAGTAACCAAGATGCAGCAGTTCCCCTCTGACTGCAGGGCTGGAATATGCACTTAATAAACATTTACATTCCAACTTGATCTTGCCAAAGAAAAATCAGCTCCTGCTGGGAAAAGGAAGTGAAGGAAGGAACAACTAAAACCAGGAAACGGCCTCAGTGCATTTCAAAGAACCATATTTTGCAACATTAAGCTTTAGTGTCACTGGAGAGCCATAGTGTTTCTACGAGCAGAATACTTTTTTGGAACACCAAATGTATGGAATGGGAAAATTTTCACGGCACCTGATTTCTGAGAGAGTAAGATAAGCAATGTACTTCATGCTCAGTAATTACCTGCATTGATGTCATCTTTTTACAGTTTCACTGAAAATTCTGAGTATTTTTAGACTTTTTTCTTTTTTTTTCAACTGGCGGAGTTTGCAACTTAAGGCAGCATAAAAATAAAACCAAATTACTTTGCATTGTAGAGACAATATTTTATGCAGCTTGAAAACAACTTCACCTGCCTATGCTCTATTCCACAGCTTCAGGAGGTAACAGATGTGAAAGGCAAGCAAAGCCACAATCCTGGTGAGGATGCTCTCTGAAAGGAAGGCAATGCTACATCATCAAAAAAAATCCCCCTGTATTATTCAGCACATTCCAGAGGTCACAGTAACTATGCTTCCACTATGGGGATTAAATTTCAGACAGCAACCAGAGTTTAAGTAATTTTTTACTCTCATTCTTCATTCTCTATCAAATTTCCTCTTTTTGCATTTGCGTGCGAAGACCCTGGATAAAAATTTGGTTTACTTTCCTAATTTTTTTTTTTAGCTAGATCACCCTAGGTCGGGCATATCAGATATTCTCACATAAGCTTTACAAACAAGAAGAAAAGTTCTGTGACTCACTCAGATCTGTCCACAATATTTCATTTTTATGGAGTGTCAGACATGACCACAGGGTTGGACATGAATGATAAATGAGATTTTTAGTCTCTTTTATTTCAGGACTCATTTTAGTTATTACTGAAATAGTACACAAATACAATTTTTTATCTCAGTTTTTGCTACCTAAACAGAAATCACCACTTTACCTTAAATTTAGAAAGAAACCTCAGAAAGTGATTATTATGCAGAACAGAAATTCTATTTTTTTTAAGATGTTAGGTTGTTTTCTTCTAAAATTTACAAGTTCCATTGGAATTAAAATAGGAACCAAACTGTGAGCAAGTTCTTCAAAAACTAAAAATTAAAGCATTCAGCTCCAAAACTACTTTTGTATTCCAGACTCTGTTCCAACAAATATGTAGAATTTTTTAACATTCTTTATCCCATGCTGAGTAATACACAGCTAAAAAGTGCATTCAAAATGCTCAATTTCATCTTCATAGCCAGAATTCATCTGACAGAGATTCAGATTTTAAGTAAAGTCATAAACTGCAAAAAAGATATTTTAAAAACTGAATATCTGTTTGTGGCATTTACATAGCAGTATATAGAAATAGAAAACCTGTGCCAAAGATCTTAAATATAGTTAAGTTTGGTTCTTGAATTCACTGCTCTAGTGTTAAAAACATTCCACTCATTCTGTGCCTTAGCATATTCTCCTCATCCTTATAAATCTGTTCCTGCGTTGACTTTGCACTTTAAATTAAAGGTATTTACAAGTTTTTATGACTTGTTTATTTCTGTAAACACTGTATCTGTCTCTAGTCAGCCTTTGGGTACCTCTTCTGACAGCACCCTGGAGAATCTGCTTGCATGGCCAATTACTCAAACTTTCCTTTTTTTTAATCACCTTAAGGCATGCAGCAAATACTGTCAGCATTGTATTGTAAGTCACTCATGACACAGAATTAATTCTTTCAGGCTCTTTTCCCTGAAAAGGGAAAGTAGCAAGTATCAGGTCAGGCCTCGGTCAAGCATTATTCAATGCAGACAGTGGTAGATGATGTGGACTAGCTGAAGGTAAATTTTTCAGACAACCAAGATCCCCTCGCAGCTTCAGGTTTTTCAGACAGCCAAGAACACTTAGCAGCTTCAGAATTTTAGTCAGGACCACTTTTTCTCTTCAGGCCTGACCTTCTGCTCCAGCCAGCGTGGCTGTGGGGCAATGGATTCCCTGAGCGTAAAAGCCGGGGCCTCTCAGCACCCATCGCCACCCTGCTGGTCAGGGTTGTGAATGCCTCCAGCTGAACGGGTTTCCTTTTGTTCGAGAAACCAACTAAAAACCTACCAGGAAGCACGAGAATTTAAAATATGAAAGCTGCTATTGTGGGAGGAAACGGGATGGGGAGTGCTGGCTTAGGCAAGGGCAGGGCGAAGCAGGGCCTAGTGGCAGGCTGCCCTGTCTGCTCCAGCAGGGAGGCCAGAAATTTGTCCTTCTTAGGAAAAACTCCAGCTTCCCTCATCTGCTTCAGCTGATCTAATCCCTGGTGTGAGCTGGCATGAGAGAATAGGGCTTTTTGGAAGGTGAGACCTAAACCTAGTGAAAAAAGGGATCGGGGACACCCTGAGAGTGTCTCTTCCTGAAAGGTGCCTGTGCTCAGCTGGGCTGGGCTCTGTCTCCAGCAGCACTGACACAACCAGAGCTCACAGCCTGGAGCTGCACCAAGGGAAATACAGGTTGGATAGCAGGGAAAAATTTTTTACGGAAAGGGTGATAAAGTTCTGGAATGATCTGCCCAGGGAGGTGGTGGAGTCCCCATCCCTGGATGTGTTTAACAAAGCCTGGGTGTGGCACTGGGTTTAGCTGAGGTGTTGGGGCTGGCTTGAACTCAATGGTCTTGAAGGTCTCATCCAACCCAGTGATTCTGTGATTCTGTTAATTCTGTGAATTCTTTTTTGCCTTCTTTAAAGAAGTTAACTCCTATTTATGCAGGGGAAGGGCATATATGTTTCTGAAGCAATCATGGCAAGCTTTAATTTTTCTCTATGGATTCAGAAGTTCCTGTACATTCCTGTGCTGCTTTGATGTTTCCTTAAGGATAAACCCCTAGGTAACCAAAAGAAAGCAACAACACACAAAACCAAAACCAAACAAAATAACCCCCAACCAAATGGAAAACAAACAAGCAAACAAAAACCTCAAGACATCAAACAAAGAGAAAAAGCCCAAACCATCAAAAAACCCCACACCAAACCTAAACTAAACAAATAAGCAAAGACCCCCAAACAGATTTCTTGGCAAACATGATTTTTCTGGGATGATCTTCAGCTGATTAAGCAGCAAAGATGAACTGACCATACCAATGGAGCAAGTTTTTGGGCCTCAGAATATACTTCAAAGATTACTTTTGTCAGCATCAATAGTGGTGTCCATCACCTAAATACATGATAAACCTCAAGCTGTGTACTTGAACCTTAATGGGTTTTTTTTCCTGTAGATGTCAGCCAACTTAGTCATAAAAGAACTGTATCTAAACTTCACAGTCTGCAGACATTCCTACTTCCCGGAGCTTATATTTTCCACTCTTGCAAAATGAAAAAATCAATGGTACTCAATAATAACAGAGTTCTTGATTAGAGCTCCAAAACGTCTCACAGACTCTGGAAGCTTCAGAAACTGAAATGTTTGGATATTAAATGATGTACTCTGGAGCAGATACAGTGTGTTACTTGCATGAGGGGATCTGTGCACTTTTGAAAATTGGGATGCCTCAAGATGAAGTATGGCAGTGAAATATCCTTGTCAGTTTACAGACAAGTGTTTGGCAGAGTATGGAAGTGAATCATCCAGGAAAAACTGAGTCTTTGCCGTTTCCAGCTGAGCTGTTATCTATAATCCTTTCTCTATATATTTGGCATGCAACTGGGAAAAAAGTAATTGATAGAATTACCTGGATTTACCCATAAAACTTGGTCTCTAATCAAACACATTGAGTTGTTATTGATAATACACCATCACAGCTTGCTTTGTCAATCTTTTGTGATTTATGTTGGTTTTGGGTTTTTTCCTAATTATTTTCACTTTCATTTAAACTAATGCAGTTTAAAACACCATCATGAAAAAAAGTACAGCTTCTAAAAAGTACAGCTTTAAAAACCCTTTAAGTTTTGATCTGTCACATCATGAAAGTTTTACTTCAAGGTTCTGGTTTAAATAGGTTGTTACAGATGAAGACCTGGAGAGCATAAAAAAAATCTAACTATAGAACTGACAACCACTTTCATAGATTGAATGGTTCTGATTAGAGATAACCAGAAGTCATAGATCAAATATGATTTGCTACATTATGTGATTCAGAATAAAGTTTAACTTTGTTGAGGCAGAGCACCAAATAATTTTACTCTATGTTCAGGGAAATAAATAAAAACTTTTTTTCTACTTACATTATAGAGTATAGGCATATACATGACAGACATTCAAAAAAAAAACCCCAAACCAAACCAAAACCCCAAAACCCCCAAAAAACCAACCCCCTCAATAAGCAAAAAAACACCCAAAGCCCACCCCAAAGCTAAAAACCATAAAAAGACCCACTGAACAAACTAACAACTCCTCTCCACCCAGCACCTCCCCAGCCAAACAACAAAATGAGAAAACAAACAAACAAATGAAAAACCACCAAAAAGCCCCACCAAAAACCCCCCCAAAACCCCTCCACACATTGGGAGCAGATCTGATTCTGATTCTTCTGCTAGCATAAAGAAGCACTGAAACAAAATGTTCAGTTGAAGCCTCGTTGAGAAAAAGAGCCACCAATCAGACATTAACTTATTTTTCTGCAAAGACCTTTTCTTCTCATGATGTTTTCACATGAAGACTTTATTAGTGTGAATTCATGCAGTTCTTAAAAAAAAATCTGTGATGTTTCAGCTCCTCTATAAAACACAGCAAATAAAAATTTTAGAAAGTGCTGGTGTTTTCAGTAAATATTTAGTCTAATGCAATTATTCCCATGGTCAAATAATCTCATATATGCTCAATAAAAGGATTGCAAATCTCTTTATATGTTCAGCTTGTACCTCAACCTAAGATTTTTGTTTGGATTTAATTGACTTGGAAGTTTCTAAAACACAGGATATGAAAGCAGATATTAAAGAGTAATGAGAAACAGCAAAACACCTGCTGAAGATGTAATCTTCAGTGACAATGAAGGCTCTGGATGGTGACACTCAGCTGTAACTGATCACAACACATTTCAGAGATGACTGAAATCTAAGCTGTGATTCTTATCATCATGAATATAAGAGGGAAATATATATCTTTGGTAGGTAGTATGAAAATTTACAGGAAATATACCCCAAACATCACTGATAATGTGGTAGGTGAAATCTTCCAGGAGTTATAACAGCTGTTATAAAAGCTGGGGTTTTTTTTCTTTTTCCTTATAAAAGCTGTTATAAAAGCTGGTTTTTTTTCTTTTTCCAAAAGGAAAAAAAAAAATTAAAAAAATTAAAAATTTCTGAGTTAGTACTTTTAGAACAAGAAGATGAAGATGATGATGATGATGGGAAATGCTGACCAACCAAGAGGCACTTACTCCTCTGAGGCACATTTATTTTCATCCTGGAACAGCATTATTGTGCCAGATGCTAGGAAAACTTTGAGACTACTTGAGAACTACGAATATTTCCATGTAAAAATCTGAATCCTATTGTGGATAGGAGCCCTAATGTTTGCACTTTAGCCTTTGGGGCTTAATAAACTTCAGGGGCAGCATAAACACTTCTCAAAACGTCTATCCAGCCTCCCCAGTGACAGTGAAGTTCTCACTTGTCTGACAACTTCCACTTATATTTGGCCTGTTTTGGGGCTGTAGACTTAAATAATTGTGCATTGAGGAGGGAGAAAAGTACAGGAAAATACCTGACAGCAGCACATACACCAGAGCACAGGCAAAATTTCGGACTGATTCTTTTCACTAACAGAGCCATGATTAGAGTTTAGAAGTGTAGCACTGTGTAGAATGTAAGTGGAATATAAAAGGAACCATGATGTGCACAAATACTAGGAGATAGTCAAGCAACACCCTGGGCTTTGATTTGTGGTCTGCTTTCACATTTTTCTTGCTAGTTTTCTGTCTTTCAACCTGTGACATGTTACTTACAGCCTCTGTGACTTAGTGTGTGAAGTGAGGTCACTGGAACAAGTGATAGAACCTAAGTTTATTACATGAAATAGATATATCCACTTTATTCCATGGCAAATGACTTTTATTCTTGCTTGATATCCAGTTTAAGACATCATTTATTGCTATAAGAGATTTCTCTTGTATTAAAAAGGCATTGCATTTAAAAAATAATTAGAATTAATAAAGTTTGAAGAGAACATAACATGGTCTCCATCTTGATGAACAGCTATTTGGTCCTTAATTATACACACAGGTGATTAGATCCCTACTGGTCATGATCAAAACCCAACAGATTAAAATGTGTGCTTGTGAAAGACCAGAGTGTACAAGGACTGAGATAAGTTAAAGCTGACCAAATTAGACCATATTTTTCACAGAGATAACAGATGGCTTCCCAGCACAAAGCCAACATGTTGGAAAATATTCAGTTCCTCCTGTGAAAACTCGGAGTTTTACAAAACCAAACACAAGAGAATGGTTTGAAATGATCAATCAGTTGCTCCAGTCTGTGTTTTTTTAGATATAACTGAACTATTAGATTCACATTATAAAATAATTAAACCTTGTTATTTAAGTATGTTTATATTATTAAGTACATGTATAGCATGAACAATCCCTGCTCAAGGTATTGAAGCAGCAAGTTTCTGAGGAAATGGAATAGTAACTTGTAAAAGAAATAAGAAAAATGGAAGTTGGTATCAGCATTGTAATATCTAAGTTAGAAGAAGAATTAACTCCCACACAGAATATTATGGGATTTATGTTGGCCTGTGGCTTCATTTCAGTGTTCTGTCAGAAATATTTTAGGTTTTCTAATGCAGATGTCCAAAACAAAGGAAGAATATGTGGATTCATTTTGCTTCAAAGGAGTTAGGATGCAGATATTACATTTATTGGAAGTGTAAGATAGTGTATATATCTCCATATAATATAAAGTCCCATGTAATATAAAACTGTGGCTTATTCAATTCTCAGATAAGTATAATATATGCAGTATATGGACCTATTCCTTTAGGACCATGCTCTCCTTTCAGAGCACTGCACCATAAACGTGTATTGCCTGCTCAGCACTTGTTCTGCCAGAAATTAACTGTGATAAATGGCCACAAATAAAACGAGTAATACTCTGAGAAAGAGAAATGTAGCACTGATTAAAAACAAATGCTCAGAGAGGTGCCTGCATGTTCAGGGAAATGTTTCAATGTCTGGCTTTTTCTATAATTTGACCATCACATTTGAGTGTTTCTAATGTCCTGAAAAATAAGACCCTAAACCACACGCTTCATGAACGATAGTCAATTGTAAATTAAAGTCTAATTAGTGATCTCAAGGAAAAAGGTTATTATATAAACTAGCACAGTCTAATCATAACTTCTCCTTTATTAGAAGTCTCACAGAAAGATATGAAGAAAAAAAATGTGTCTTTATTTACAGGATTTGCCATTTTTCTCATGAGACGAACAGATTTTTTATTTATTATTTTCTTTGCTAATAATTAATTTTTTTTAATGAAAGATAAAGGAGAACAGTGAGAATGAAATTCCACATTCTGACCTAGCTCTGTACATTCAAAGAAATTTTTTTGTTCAGAAAAACATCAAGTAGAGAATGGACAATGGATTTCTTTTCTCCAGCAAAACTATTTTTCTTGACTCATCCAAATTATTAAATAGCTGCATTCTTGATTTATTAACTTCCTTTAGAATGGAAAATACTACTGAGCAGATACAGCATTCAATCATCCACTAACTGGCTGAGAGCATCAAATTTCTGTGTTTTAAGTCTTTGCAAACACAGATAGGGTAATCTGGTAAATTCAGAAGACCCAACAGGATGTCAGAGTAGATGCCTCTTTGAAAAGAAAGGTTGGAATTCCAGCTGAGGGTAATATTGTGCAACAGCCTCTGAAATCATTGTGTGTGTTGGCTGAGAAGTGTAAAAAACTGCAGCACTTTTCCCAGAAACTACAGTTTTGGGTTTCTAGGTAAGATAATTCAAGGAATGAGGGAACCATGAATTCATTGAGAACCCAGCACTATGGGCTAACCAATTCATTAGAAATAAATTCGTCCTGGCAGACTCATCTGGGACTGTTGATTCTGAGCTGAAATCCTTCAAGTCTCAGCACAAGTGAAGAGTAAAATGACATTTCCTTTCTGTTTAATGCAGAGCAATGGGTGAGCAGAGGTCATGAGGAGAGGAGTCTGATAGAAACCTTGATATCCATCACCACAGCCAGAGCTGTTTTCTAGGACCGTCATGGAATTACATCTCTGAACTGCCTGAGTTCTACAGTCTTCTCAGAGGGTTGTGGTGGTTCATCAGGATGCAGCTGTAGTTCAAATTATATCAACTTCAGCTGCTTACCTTTACCAAGGTCATAATCTATTTAATAGAAAATAATTCTGCAGGGGTACAGATCAGATAGCTCTGGAGTGATCATTGTGAAATGAACTGGGAATTTTAAATCTTGCTTAAAGTTAAAAAAAAAAAACAAAAAACCCTCAACCTGGAAATAAATAATACCATGAAGTTATTATAGTTAAATAATTAGCACTTGAATTGAAAAGACTGCCTATACTCCCTTACAATTAACTTGCTGTCACATCTGCTTAAGAAGATGAAATTTTCACCCACACACACATTTCACTTTCAGTCTGTGACTTTTGCTGCACAGACTTTGAAAATAAGGCAGTATGAGATGCAATACAGCATTCAAGAGCGCTTAGAAATGACATAGTGAGAAAGTCACTTGACAAGAGAACCTAAAAACGTGTCTCAAACCAAGATATTCCTTTTCATAACTTAATTTTGCATCTTTGAGTTACACAACATTTAAATTGCATTAGCTGTCCTCACACACAACTCCTCAATCTAAGCACTACTTGATGTACTACTTAATGTACTGCTTCTTATTTTGAGAACTATGAAAGAAAAGGGATAAAGTTTTGTTGAAAAAGAGAATGAAATATATAAATTCAAAGTGTTATTTCCTCTATGATATAATACACTTGCAAGCAATGTACTGAGTACAGTTTTCTGATTTTTTAATAACATGACTGATTCTGTAAAGCCTCAGAAGAATTTGTCACACTAAATTCTAAAGGACTCTGGGTATCTAAGTATATTGAAAATCTAGTCATTTTCTTTTTCATAAATCCTAAACATTATAATGAGAGGTAAGGGACTTTTTTCAGATGACTTAGCTTATTAAAATATAATTTCTTGGACTTAAGACTTCTTGCTAAACATGTTAATAGCCTCACATAAGAGACCCTAGCAATGCTTTCTGGTGTCAAAGTAGTAAAAAGAAAATTGAAATATAATTAAATTTGACTGGCTAAGTGTATCATAAGATTATTTAGAAGAAAAAAAAAGTAATATCATGTCATCATGATATGAAATGATAACCAGTAATTGAAATTTAAAGATGTAGGTATTGGGATAAAGAAGATGAAAAGGGTTTTATATTTAATTGAAAAACATAGACAATTTCATGGCAAAGATAGGAAAGAAAAAAAAAGTAATGGTTGGAAGAAACAGTCTTTGTTGAGTTCTATCAGGGAGACACTGACTTTATAGGAATCTTTACTGATTATGATAGGAATTCAATCAAGTGCTTTAAGAGCAGTAGCATAGGCAGAAGAGGTGAAAGCAATGACCAAAAATTAGGAACACAGAAAGAATGAAAGCATAGCTATAGACACTATTAAATTAGATACACTTTCACAGTAGAGAACCTGCAGTGCAAGATTGCATGAGGAAAAAGAAAAAAAAAGAAAGAGGAGATGAAGGATGACATAGGAAAGTAGTTGAGGAAATGTTTATAATAAAAACAAAAACTCCAAAATATGTGCGACTTTTAACTTATTCTTCCACTTAGCTCTATGAGAGATGTACTGTGTTAAACTCAGATTTATCATAGCCCAAAGCTACAATAAAAAAAAGTTACTACAAATAATTCCATCATGAGCTAGTGCACTGACTGAGGTTGTATCTTAGCTGTGGAAACCATATCTTCATCATTTTTTACCATTTTCGCTCCTGAGGAGACCTGTTAATTGCACATATATTGTTCTGGAGTATTGATTGTTCTATTCTGTGAGCACAGGAGAAGAAATCAAGATCAACTGGGGCCTCTGGGAGCAGGTAATGAGGCTTGACTTTTCAGAGCTGTGTTCCTGCTGCAGCCATCGATATGTGCACAAGGTGCAGGATACTCACTCAGCCTCTGCTCTTCTGGGAGAGCAGGAAAAAAAAATGACAAAAATAATATTTATTGGCATTCAAGAGTTAATTTTCAGGTGGATCAAAGCTGTAAATCAGTGAAAAGACATTAACTCCTTCTTAAGTTCAAACTGGTGGCTACTTTAGACTTGATATTAGGGGGAATTTTTTCCCTGTTAGGGTGGAGAATGGGCTGGAATGGAATTCCCAGAGAAGCTGTCCCCTGGGTCCTTGGAAGTGTCTAAGGGCAGGTTAGATGGGGCTTGGAGTGCCCTGGAATATTGGAAATTGTCAGTGCCCATGGCAGGGGGTGAAACTGGATGAGCTTTAAGGTCCTTTCTAACCCAAACTGTTCCGTGACTCCACGGCTTTAATATTAACCATCTCAAAAATGGTGTGGAATGCTCTAATTCCTGGAAATGCTGACCAGCCAACCATTTAACCAGAGCCTACTCTGAAGACTCCACATGAAAAAGATAAAATTTACAGAAACATAGAATAAATGTTCTTAACACAGTTATTTGCACATCCTGACAATCATAAGTCAATTTTTAACATTTCCCACTTGGTGAGGAAAGGTGAGCTCTGGCAGCTGCTTTGATATAAAGACCCTGTTTTCTGATAACCACACTTTCACTCTCGGTTGCAGACACTCCTCCAAACCCACCTTTTTTTATCAACACTTCTTCAATGGAAAGTGTCATGACCTTCATGACCCTTTTTAAGGTCCTGTTTTTGAGTTGTTGAAATCACATTATTTTTTTCTCTCATTTTATCACACTCCATTTCTCTCACTCAGTGTTGGGAGATGCATCGAGATTACCAATATGAATTACGAAGAAAAAAATTTTATGTTTTTTGAGTAATGAAAGTTATAGCTCTGCAGATGCAGTGGAGGAACTGCTGCTGCCAAAACTACCAATTTAAAATACATAAAGGCAATCCTAGAGTCAGAAATAAACAGAGATCAGAAAAAATTTAAAGGTATTTCTTACAGGGTTAGGTTAGCCCTGCAATCTTTTAAAATCAGAACTTTGTCATTAATGCTGCCAACTAATTAGTAACCATTCATCCAGAGTCAGTCTTCCTACAATTCTCTTAAGGGCAATAAAAATGCACTAGATATTCATTTGTCTCATTAAGTTATGTTCTCCATTGGGATCATCAGTGGTCTCATCTCTTTATTGCAATACATGAAATTTTAACAAGTGTAGCCTGAGAAAGAACCTATGACCTTTTTAGCCCACTTTGAGTATTTAAAACTGAAAACTACTGTTCTTTGCATTTGATTTTTCAGAGACTGAAGGGGGAAAGGAATGAATCAGTGGATATGTTGATCTCCCTAATTTTGATTTGACAAGCTGAACTAGAAATTTGCCCAATTTCCAAATGAAGAAGGGGTTTTCAGGGGTTTCATATCCTTAAGGATTTTTCTCTTGTCAGCGCTGTAAGTCTCTTGCACATTCACCTGCTGAGTGCTCCACGTTGGAAGGGGAAATAAAAAACAGAAATGGGAACAGGGAAGGCAACAGTTCTGCAAAAAACATTCTGAAGTTCAAAGTGGGTGATGAGTGACATTTAAAAAGTCAGGAGGGTGACATTTTAAGTAAGTAAAAGTTATGTTGGTGCACTGAAAGATAAGGTTTCATATAACAGGACTATTCATCTCTGCTCCAGTCTGGACTCGTCTGGGATGGAATTTTACCTTTGTAAACTCCTTATAAGACAGATGCACACAAATTGAAGATATCCACAGCACTGCAACAGCAGTGCTAAAAGATTTCACTATCCAACACAAGGGAAAGCTGAAGTGGCTGGCCTGTTGTAATCTGGAGAAAAGAAAACTGAGCTGTGGGGGAACATCTCAGTTTTTGCTGTAGCTCTTGATTTATTATAAAAAAACATTATTCAGCACTTTTCTTTCTTTTTTTTATGGAGATTTTTAAAAATCAGGAAGAATTTTTCAGAAAACCTCTGCATTGTTTGTGGATTACTTCCAGAAATTTAGAGTTATTGTTTCTCTCACTCAGTGGAATAATTTTCAGTGAAATTTTATTTAATACATATCTATTTACTAATTACATATCTATTATTAGAAAAAAAAAGCTGAAGTTAAAAGATAGAGCATAATCTGTCTTTAAAAGACTGATCTACAATGTCAAACTATATTTAATATAAAATTCAAAAACATTTACAAACATTTAAAATTTTCTGGAAAGCAGTTCTGATAGCCTTTTACATGCAAAGAAATAAATATAAACACATATTTAGGGTTAAGCATTCTGTAGTGTTATATTCTATTCTAACCTTGCTATTCTTAAAAAAAGTTGTAGAGAAATCAAACTAAAAAAAATGAAAAAAAAATTCTCAAAAACTTTTTTTTTTCTTTTTCTTTTTTTTTCCTGGCCAGAATTCTTCTATCTGTCTAGTTATCTGTCTCTGTACTCAACTTAGTCATATGCATGTCAGGCAGGACCAATATTTACTGTTTAGGGAGCATGAATTTCATTTTAATATTTGTTTCTATACATTTCTTTAAAGGCCCATACCTCTGAGATTTTGGATCAAGGAATAATATCTGAATCACTGATGAGTTAGCAGGCTCTGCTGTGTGTAATTTCATTCATACTAGGTTTGATTCCCTAAATCTCACTGTGTAAGGGTATGTAAGTGCCTTCTTTCCCAGACGACAAATTATCATCTCACTATAAAAACATATGATGCCTGAAATTCAAAGCAGCAGCCAAGACTTACTTTAATCACACAAGCACCATGACTTGCCTGGAATAAGAAGCAGAGTTGACTAAACTCTGAGTTACAATTTCCTGTCAATCCATCACCTGGGTTTAGTAAGCTCACAGCAGTGTAAAGATTGTCTAGTAGGAAACACATTTCTGAGGGATGAGGTGCTCTAAGAACGCAGTGGTTGTCAGAAAAAAAAATCTAATTTATGATGACAGCTTTCTCTAGAACAGGTAACCTTCAAACCAGCAGAGATTTTCACCCAAGATAAATTTCCTTTTTAGAAATCCTGTCTTGAAAACACAATGATAAGTGTTGGTTTTGGTGGGGTTTTTGTCGTTGGTTGGTTTTTGTTGTTTGTTGGTGGTGGGTTTTTTGTTTGTTTAATTTTTTTTTGTAGTTAAAGAATTTGCCATCAATTCAACCAATACTGCCAGGATGAAGAACATGATATCTAAGGAGCATCTCCATCCTAATCATACTTACTAGTGCAATTTAATTTCTCTCTTCTACTAGTCATGCATATTTGGAGAACTGACACCACTGAGCTTACAAGTGAGAGGTCAGCCCAGTGCTTTCTTCAATCATGTAAATATTGCAACAATTTTTTGAGACTCTTTGAGCTGCAGACAGCACAGGAATATTCTCTATGATATTCTTATGCTTCTCACATTCCATGGTTGTCCATCTGTACAGAAATTGCTATGACTTCTGCCAAATTTTCTACTGTTCCATCATCTGCCTTGCTGCTATAATAACCTTCTGCGCGTTTAAATCAAGGAACAACTGAGAGGTAATATTTCTTTAGGCATTTCCAATGTGCCTCAGTCTCTTCAGAGCCAAAGAAATGGTGTAGGATAGCAGAGAATTCCCCAAAAACCAGCACCTAACCAGCACTGTAAAAGCTCTCTGGACTGAGGATAGCTGTGAAACTCCATTGGATTTAGAGTGTAGAAAACCAAACCAAACCATTCAAGTGCATTTCACAGCCTTTCCACAGTGTGGGTTCTCTGGTTTGTTTGTTTGTTTTTTCTTTATATTTCATTGCATCTCCTTATAGTCTCTTTTTCCTTCTCAGCATTGTTTTGGTTTTACCACAAAGTTAATGTCACACCTCCAGTATAAAAATTAAAGCAACCCCCATGGGGAAATATATATATGTGTATATCTATATATCTATATCTATATATAGAAAGAGAGAGAGATACTTGCTCTTATTTGTCAGTATTGCTTCACTACTGACCATAAAAAAGTAGAAAAAGACAAATTAAAACAAACCACCTTAACACCACCAACTTGGAAACAACCCTTTAAAATACCACCTTGACTCAGATAATGATTCACTGTCTCACTGCCCTAATGTTGAGCACCACGTGTTACTGCAGACATGAGACTGCATTGAATAAATAAAGAAATTATTCCATTGCTTTCACCATATAATGTGCAATGTTTATCCAAGTGCAGTTTGTAGTCTGATCTGACTTTTTCCAGCCTAGATGAATAGGTCTTATTTTTCTCTTAGGTTGTTGCAGCTATGCAAATTTTGAACTATCTGATCTGGTTTCATCTGATCTAAAAAACCCAGCTCAACGTTTTTCATTACTGAGAAGCATCTAAACACAACTATAAATCTAAGCAGAAAAGGTCATTCTTAACATGTTTCCTGATTTAAGCATCCAGTGGATTAAAGAAACAGATGGGCAGACTGAAAATGTTTGTTGATATGCCAGAACAAAATGGGTGCCACCTGAGCTCTAAAATAAATCTACTGCTATTCCCAAGATCAGTTCCCTCTGGCCTCAAAAATGTAAAAGCTAAAAAGATCAATATCAAATTTTCAGTGATGTAGTTTTTCATATTGAAGAACATGCTCCATCTGTTGGAATCTGATTTTCAAGGGACAGGAAAAGACTGGCAGAAATTCAGTTTCCTTTAAGGAGCCCTATGTCAGTGCATTAAGAACAGGTAAATCAGGCACAGAGTTCCTTTAAATACATGGAATTGCTAATCTCCTTCTTTGTGTCTTCCCTTGGTAGCGAGATTTCCTCCTTGGAGATGCTCAGATGTCCCAGCAACATTCATCACAGTGATGCCTTTTTAAGTGTATATCCATCACCTTAAAATTAAAATGACAAATGGTATTTAGTTGCTGCTTTAGGATTTTAAATTGGTTTAGCAAATTAGCAATGGAGATGGAGAGGCTGCTTTTTACAGAGATTTATCTAGTACAGTTTGAGAGAAAGTAATTTCTCCTGCTCGCTCAGTCAAAATACCCAAAGATGAAATCATTACACTGCATTTAGCATGCAGCCCAAAGTTTTAATTGGACTTCCATCATTGCCTTGGAACAGACAACAGAAGGGAGAGCAAAGAGGCTCCACATTACCAAGGTCCCTCAACCTGCCACTGACATGATGGACATTATGCCTAAAGTTTTTTAGCTTTTTTATATTTTTTTCACGTCTTTGTAGCCTTGTAGACTGTTAATACATAGGTATAACTTCCAGTGTGCTTTCTGCCTTCTCCCATAGTTTAACAAACCTTACTAATGCAATCTTAGAATTGTGCTTAGCCTTGCTTTTAGACTAGCAAGGACACTTGGTTTTGCACCATATATCAAAGTCACAATAAAATGCTGAGCTAAAACATCAGGAGGAGCCTCCAATGGTGCAGAACCTGTGTGGAAATTACCTAACCAAGTGCTCTTCTAATTGGAAAATATTTGTTAGATTTATTAATTAGGTAACTTATAAAAATTGTAGAAATACTGTATCATGTGTACATATCCCCATATTGTGCACTTGAAAGCTTTCAATTAAAAATTTTCTCTTATATTACAATTTTAACACTGCTTGGAAAAGTTTTGTGTTTTATTCCAGGCAACAGACGCCTGGCCTGGGCTGAGAAGAAGCCTGATAGGAAAAGATCCTGTTTAGGATTTTCTGTAGAAATGAAAATTAAAAAAAAAAAAGAAAAAGGAAAGAAAAGAAAATGTGAACTTGCTAGAGTTTAAGTGACAGGTTCTGGAATCTGGAGTGGAAAATATTATACCTTAGCCTTACCTTGCCTACTCTCTCATATTTTGCACTTGTGATGCTTGTGCACATTTTCTCCAAGGATTTTCTCCCATCAAGGAAAGGCTTTTGTCCCCTTCAGGAGCTATGAATGTGCTGCCCACCTTGTTGTCTGACCTGAGAAATCATGCTGAAAAAGGGTCTAGTTGCAAAAGGAACCTGAATTCACACCAAGGATGGTTAAGATCCTTGTCTGGGTTGAGGGACTTCCTCTGGAGATGTGTCACTTACCTCCATCGAGGGAGTGGGCAAATGGAGCCTTGATCTTACCAGAAGTGATTCCTTGATCTCTACAAAAAAGCTACTTAAGACTTCTCTAACAAAGCCAGCAATATATTAAAATACGTAAAAAACCATGAGGCTAGCAGCATGGAGACAAGTGCTTGGAATAAGATCATGATCATTTCTTTGTACTATGTCCTGAATCACTGATTTTTGTGATAGAGACACAGCTGATATCTCTGTTCTTTTCTTTCCCCAGTCTTTTCCTACTCTGACACAACTGTCAGAAATTCACTGTGAGTATTTGCAGGGAAATTTGATCTGCAAGTGGTGTTTCCCACAGCTTTGGCGGAAAATGGGATGCTTCACAGAATGAATTATCTCAAGAGTGAATAGATCTGGTGTATTTTCTACAATTTTTTCATCTCTGTCATAAGCATACTGATGAGTAATTTAGTATTTAGTGGCATTTTCTAAAAAAAAAAAAGGATGGGATGTAACCTAAATCAGTTTGGGCTCAAGGGTCTGAAAGCTACTTAAATCTGAATGAAATAATTTAGCCTACCAAAAGTTTTTAATGAAACACCTAGATGTAGTCAGGGAGAGAGTCTTACCCATTTCTTAGGGAATAATATAGGTAACAATAACCATAAATAAAATCCCTAAATCTGGAAGAGAGAGAGAGAGAGAGAGAGAGAGAGAGAGAGAGGCATTTCAATACAACCTTTCAGTTGCTTATTCGATTAATAATTTTTATTTTAGTAATGACTGAAATATTCAGCATAGAATACAACCAATTATATCACATTGAACTCTTCTGCTTTTATCACATTGAACTCTTTCTGCTTTTAAGCCAATTATAATTTTCAATGAGTTCTGACTGTGGCCAGCTTTTTAAAGAAAAGTCACTATTAGCTTCCATTTATATTAGGTAAAAAAATCATTTAAAAAGGTGTTTAAACCTCCTTTTTTTTTGAGAATTCTGAGAGTTACTAAAAGTAATTTAATAATTTTTTTTTCTAAATTTATTCAGAAATTTTTTAAATTTCTAATTTTTTTATGAAAAGCTTGTTTTTTATATTCTCACAATTCTAATCCATTTTAAAATGCATGGAACTGCAAATTCAATAATTCCAGTTCAGTGAAGATAAAGCACAGGTCTTTCACACCTTGGAAAACAAATTTATTTTTTTCCCCACAACGTGACCTTTGGAGCTTCCTTACAAATTATTTGTAAAACAGAAAGTTATCTTAATTTTCATGACAAGTTTAGAGCAAGGGTCACAAAGCCAGACTGAAAACAGTATTTCAGGTAGCATACTAGACAATAAATTTTTTTTATATGGAAAATTACTGTGGGAATGGGAATTTCAATACCTGATGGCACCAGGGAAAACAGATAATTTATAGTAAACTAAATACGAGGCTACCTGTGAGGTAATAGCAAAGAAAAAAAATCAAAACTAAAATAAACACAAAAGGAGTAATTAAAAGTAGATCAATAGTTTAGGCATGGTTATGCTAATCCATAATTCATTATGACCTCAGTTTAAGTAAAAAACCCCTTTTCTATAGATGATGTGACTGTCATGGGACAGAAGAAGGAGAAACTGTGGGAGAATAAATTGAAATGGTGGAATTCTGGTGAGAGGAGGGGAAAGAGGAAAGTGGTTTTGCTGCGAAACATTTCCAGGTTGAGGACAATGGTGAATATTCATGTGTGAGAAAAATAACTTTGGGGCAAGATGGAATACAGGGAAAGGGAGAAGGTTGGAGAAGCTTCAATTAAGGTGTGGAGTTTGGCAGACTGGACATGAGACCATTAGGGATGTTTATTTGAGTCTCAGCTCTTTTACCTCATTTACAGCTCTGTAAATTGCTGTTCTGCCCTCTGCTCACCTGGCTCCCAGGGCCGGGCTGTTAAAGATAGGTAATTTACACACTGGAGGTTTGTGCAATGAGTGAAACTCTTCACTCTTATTGGTAGGTTATTCATGTCACACTTTTGCTGTAGTTGCTGTAGATATAATTAATTTGCTCTATAACACCTGCAAACTACATGCAAAAACAAAAATCAGCCCCATGGAAGTTTTATATCATCCCTTCTAAAAGTGTACATTTTGTGGGGAGCAATCTTAGCTTTATCCTTCTGTTGACATGCTTTATGAGAGAATGTATCATCACAAAGTCACACAAACAACTTTTTTCCCACATGACATTCTGATAAAATAACCTGGCATTGGAATGAACCTGGGTCATCCACTTACAGACATTGCTGCCTGTAAATTCACTGCAGATAAATGAAGAAACAGAATGATTGAAGGACATTTCTATAAAAAAGAGGAGGGAAAAAATAATGTTTGACTATGTCAGAATAAAGTTTTCTCAGGTGTATGTATGGTTCTTTCTCTACAGGTCCAGGAGACACGAGGTAACCTGTATAAATTAACTTTGTTTCCTGAAAATCCCCTTTATTCCTGGTCAAAGTATTTCCTGGGTGAAGAAAAGATTTGTACAACACAAGGATTCTAAATAATTTGTGTGACCATCACTTTCAAAAGCATTTTATGGCACATAAAAAAAAAAAAAAAACCCAAAAAAACTAGAAGAGAGCAGACCCTAAACCAATCTCCAGAAAAAAAAAAAATCAGGACAAAACCGAAAAAGCATTATTTTTCTGTGTGTAACTATTATTGTGCCATTGAAATCTACAACAAAGCTCCATGTGTATTTGACAGAAGGAATAGATACTTTACAGGGCCAGGAGGTAATTCTGAGTGAAATGTTGAGGTACACAGTCCCAGAGGTTCTTATGAAATTAGTTACATTGGAAATCAAAATGAAACTAAATGAGACATGGAGAGTGAAGAAAACCCAGGGGAGAGTGGAGATGCTGTTGTTGCTGGCATTGCTACTAATCCTTTTCTTCCCTTCTGGAGAAAATCAGGTTATAATCTGATGATACACAAGCTCTAAAAGGAGATTCAGCACAATTATCAGTTGTACCCTTCCCTGTGTGTTTGCAGCTGCACATTCACAGGCACTCCCTGTTTTAGGGATGTAAAGTAGGGACATGATTGAGTAATCAGGGATATTTGTAGTGGTGGCAAGTGGTGGTGTTCACAGGGTCCCAGGACGAGGGAAGGGACAAGAATGTTGACTCCATGTTTCAGAAGGTTGATTTATTATTTAAGCATATATATCATATTGAAACTATACTAAAAGAATAGAAGAAAGGATTTCATCAGAAGGCTGGCTAAGAATAGAAAAGGAATGAATAACAAAGTCTTGTGACTGACTGAGACAGCACAAGACAGCTGGACTGGGATTGGCCATTAATTAGAAACAACCAGATGAGACCAATCCCAGATCCACCTGTTGCATTCCACAGCAGCAGATAAGAATTGTTTACATTTTGTTCCTGGGGCCTGTCAGCTTCTCAGGAAGAAAAAATCCTAAAGAAAGGATTTTCCATAAAACATGTCTGTAACAATGGCATTTGTTTCTCCAGCATGATGAGGCCTCGGGATGACCTGCCCATGGAAAGTGAGGAATGGATTCCTTGTTTTAATAGCTAAAACAGCCCTTGTTTTATCTATTAAAATGTTTTTAGCTCAAGCCATGAGCTTTTGTATATATACCCCTCTGATTCTCTCATCCCATTGAGAAGGAGTGACCAAGCTGCTTCCTGGTGTTTATCAACTACTGAGGTTAAAGCATGAAAATGCAAATGTAGCAGAATTTCAGAAGGAAAGGATGAGAGAACTGGGATTGCTCACCCGGGCAGGAGAAGCTTTGGGCTGAGCTCAGGGTGGCCTCTCAGGGCCTGAAGGGGCTGCAGCAAAGAGAGACAGAGACAATTGCCAAGGGCTGCAGGGACAGCCCCAGGGAATGGCTCCCAGTGTTGTGGTGCACATCCAATTTCCAGTTGTGTTATATTCCCTGTTTGTGTTATATTCCCATTTTGTAATGTTCCCCCCAGTTGTAATCCTAAACCTATTTTGATGGTTCAGTCCTGGTTTCCCCCTCTCCCTAAAATGGTTCCCTCCCAGTCTGGGCATACTGCCTAGCCCTTGTCTCCACCCCCGTTTCCATGGTTACCATCCCTCTTGTTGCTTTTCCCCTCCTCCCGGGCCCTGTCCATCTCCCGGGGCCCTGCCCATTTCTCCAGAAACTTCTCCCTTCCTCACAAGGTCATTGGGCAGGTGCTCCGAGCCCCTCCCTAGCTCTTATATCATTAGTTCTCGCCCGTGTCAGTTATGCCCGATTCCCCTCCTCAGTTTCCCCCATTGGTTCTTGTACCTATGTTCCACCCCCTTTATATACTGCTGTTGCTCTTTGTTCTCTGCCTTTTCCCACCTGGATCCCCTGGAGACAATAAAGCTCTGGACTGCACCAGGCAAGTTAAGACCCTCTTTTCTCTTAAGCTTCTCTGCTTTTGCTGCTCCTCTCGACATTGCTGCCCTGTTGAAGGTGCTGCCTGACGCCCTGGCGAATTAAGGCAGTGCCCCCCCCACTGCTAGCTGCTGCTGTGCTCCCAGCTAGCCGGCGCCGCCTCCCCCCCGCTCTCAGGGGAGTAAAGTGCACTCGACGCAGCAGCGCGGCATCCCAGGGCCAGAGGGCAGGGCTGGCTGGGATCTGGGCACTGAGGAATTGTTCCCTGGCAGGGTGGCCAGGCCCTGGATCCATGGCAGTGCCCAAGGCCAGGCTGGACACTGGGACAGTGGGAGGTGTCCCTGCCATGGCAGGGGTGGCACTGGATGGTCTTTGAGGTCCCTTCTGACCTTGAATCACCTTTCTGTTTTTCTGTGATGCTTTGATTCTTTGATTTACTGTGTGCCTTATCATGGTTTTTGAAAATGTTCTTACCATAAGACACTTCTACATAACTGTACTGATCAGTCTTGAGTAGATATTATGACAAACAGGTTTCAGATATGCTCTCTGAAAGCAATTTTAAGACAACTAGAGAAAGAGATGTTAAAAAAGTTGTTACATTTATCCAAGAAGTAAAAAGGCTGCCTAGGGAGGAACCTTCCTCCATGGACCTGGTAAAAGTGTTTATTACATTAAGGTCACTCAATAACCTCTCTGTATAAGATCAGTAGTTTCTGAATGTAAAAAATGTTAAAGTTTTTTAAGTGTTTAGAACACTGTACTTAAAGACAATATGAATTACTGTCATGCCTCCATTAGTGTTGATTTGTACCCACTGATATTTAAACCAGAATGAAGAATCTTCAAAGGGCAGTAAAATCTAAAAAGCTTTCAGCATGAGGTGCAAAGTCATTAAGTGATTCAAAGGGCAATACAGATCATTTATCATTGTACATACCTGTGCAGCTATGATACCACCCTAATTCAGAGTTTAATTCATTGTGCTGAACCATGGGGATATTATTGTATAACTTATTTGACATTTGAGGGTTTACGTAAAGATTTTAAAATATTTTCAGTCAGTCATGCAAATGAATATGTTAACAGAGGATCTTATCCATTTTTGTCCTGTAGCATTCTGGGGGATATTATTGTAATCCTGTATCAGTTTCAGTACAGATGTGACTATTCAAGCATCATCAAAGAGTGGGTTTTTTTAATTTTAATTTATTCCATTTGCAAGACTGTGGGTATTCCTTTGGGTTATTTTTCTCTCTTTTATATAAATATAAATATAAATATAAATAAATATAAATATATATATATATATGTAAACACTACGAAAAAGGTGTGTTTAAAAGGAAAATACTTTCAGAAGTATTTAAAATATATGCAAAGTATAGGAAAGTTGATAGGGTTATTTTTGTTATTTTTTTTTCTTCCTTATGGCATACCTTAATTACTGATTGATAAGATTTATTATTTCCTTAACAGGCTTTGGATTGCTTCTTCAAAGATTGAATAGAGAGCACAACCTTTATTAAATATTATTATTTGTTGCTGATTTGGTTTGGGTTGGGTTGGGTAGGGTAGGGTTGGGTTGGGTGGGGTTTTGTTTATTTGTTGCTGAAATCAACTTTTAATTTTCCCAGATGTCTGTACCACGTATGAACCAGTTAAGTCTGATATTTTATTTTACAGAGAACATCACAAACTCTTGAGACATCTCCATCTGTAAAGAGGGTTAAGTGAAACACCCTGTAACACCTTTACAGCAAAACATTGTTACATTATTCTGAATATAAAGAAAGACAATTCAATCCTGTCTTATGCTCCATGAGGAGCCAGTGTCTTCATCAAGGCAGTAGATAATTATGAAAAATTTTAAAAGAGAAGATAGAATTTATAGGCCTATGGCATCAAATGCATCTGGTAGTTCATTTTGTGATCCTACCTTGAGTTTTTTGCTATTGTTCATTGTTGTATTTTTAGGAAAACTATGCAAGTAAAATAAAACATTAGATCCTTGCCACAAAGCAAAAGGCAACTGGAAAATAGAATTCAAGGCAGAGAAGCTTCCTTCTTTGAGTTCAGAGAAAGGAAATAATTTTGGCAAATTTTCTCCAACTTCCAGTTGTCTTTACACTAACTAAAAGTTTCAAAGACTGTTGTTGCACAGTATGTTTCTTGCATGAAATACTGTCCAACTTTTCAAGTTCCTTAAAAGTGTTTCAAAGAATTCTATGTCATTACTGGTTTTCCCCCTTTCCCAGATATTGTCCCTCTGGGGTTAATGACTGATATAGATTTCTCTTGTTTTGGGCTTTTTTTTCTTTTTTCCTTTTTTTGGGTTATTTTGGGAGGGGTTTCTTTTGGGGTTTTTTTTTTTTTTTTTTGTGTTTTTGTTTTGTTGGGTTTTTTTGGTGGGTGTGTGTTTTTCTTTTTGTTTTGCTTATTTTTTTTAATCTTTTTACATCACTCTTTTTCAGGCTGGTAATATAACTGAAGAAAAAAAACCCTTTGAATACACATGAAAATTCCTAGCAACAGCCCTATAGTTATGTAAAAAGTGATTTTGGTTCTAGTAAAGACATTACTCTGCAGTGCAATTGAGAATTTTGTCCTTCTATGTATCAAAATTGTTTTACTATGCTTTTATGCCATGTATGTATAAAAAATATCACCGTATTCCCCTCAAATTGAAATACTGGAGGCTAAATACTTCTATGTTCCAGACTGAAGAAGCTAAAAAAATGATTTCTACTAAAGTTGCTTTTCTGCTTCTTTAAGATTCCTGGATCATTTCTTTTATTAGGAAATATGTATAGAGCTTTAAAGTGTTTAAAGAGGGTTTCAGCTAAATGAAATCACTGCAGTGTAAATTATGTGCAAAATGAGGAAATCCATACTCTTTCCCAAAGTTTCTTTGAAACTTTTGAGCCATGTAGAAGAGATGACTGAATGAGCACTGTGGCAGTTTAAAATAATTCCTTTATGCATGGGAAATGCTCTACCTTGAAAAATAGATGGGAAATTGAAAGAATATAAACACACACCACTGAGACAAAGCTGTGGAAATTACTGGATTTTCAGCTTACTACACAAGAAAGAATAACTCACTTTAGACTTAAAAATTTACATAATTTACTTTTCTCAGACAAATTCAAATACTGAAATAAATTAACCTTAATATATTAAAAAAAACCCAACCCAGTTTACAATTAATTTCTATATTGATAAATCTTCCCAGAAATGGAAAAAAAGATAACAAGTCAGATTTCCTCAGTTTCAGAGATTATTTTCTTATAGCCCCATATAATTCCATGTTTTGGTTATAGAATATGATAAAAATTTTTTATCAGAAATCCTTATTTATTAGTAGCTGTACTGAAGAGTAGTGAAAAGTGTGGTGGACAAAAAAAGCCCTGAACAGTAGGAGTTCAGGGGTTTGGAGGATATTAATAGATAGCAGGCTCAGATCTAGAGTTCTTTCTCCTGGCAGAGATGAGGAAAGATATGAAGAGATTTTTGTCCACAGTTGTGTGTAGAACAGCACAATAATTAGATTACTCAGTGCTTAACCTTTCTATCCTAAAACAACTGCTCCCTAATAGCTGGAGAGACAGCAGAAACCTCTCCTAAAAACCCCTTTTCAGTATCCTCCTCTTCACAGCAAACCAGATTTCTTCATCTCTCTTCAATTGAAGAATATTGCCTGTGTCTTTTATTGCAGCCCATGTCATGAACTTTTCAGTTAATACCTTGCCCAGCTGTCATTTCAATGCCATGCTACAAATTTTGTCTTATTTTCCAGGCAGACTGGCACACACACACATATTAAGAAACCATACTCTTCCACTCACGACTGCTAAAAATAATTTACTCTGTTTTCTTTTATGCTGTGCTTAGTGAGATTACAGGTTGAAAAATCTCATTGAGTCTTCCTCAATTTCTGATTATTAAGGCCTTACAATTTCATTCTAATTGGTGCTTGTAAAAATTTGAAATGCAAAAAATGTTCCTTAAAGTTCCTTATCCTGTCTAAAATTAATGATGTTAATTAGCTCAGTTTATATGAGGTCTCCATATCTCTATCACCTTCCCCTTTTCAAGAGCATGGATTGAATTATGATCATCATATTAATGATGCCTGATTATTATTAAATGTTATTGGTCTATCTTGTCCTCTTGCACTCTGTGGCAGAATTCAAGGAGAATCACTTAGTAAAACTGTATGTTTGGTTTTTTTTTTAAGTGACTCCAGGCAAGATTATTAAAAAATCAATAATTAGTGTTGCTCTTTTTATATTTGTGAAGAATATATTGAAATGAAATCCTTCTGTGAGATCTGCCAGTGAAATTGTAAACTGGCAGGCTTTGGTTTCTTCAGCTTTGAATTTGGAGGTTGATCTCAGTGCTGCTGGACACAATTTTCACCTCCCATCCCCATTTAATTTTCTGCAATGACCTGATTGGATTTGGAAGAGTTCCTGACAAAAACTTACAAAAATTCTACTCATTATGATACACTGTAAAGCTTGAAATTTGAAATATTGAATATTGACACACAATATGCTTTTGGAGATTGGTGGCTACCAACATGTTTGTTTGTTTTTAAATTAAGCTTTCTTCCCCTGTTACTTATAATTCCATGACACAGATTGATACCCTTAGAGATATATAGAGCAAAAGAGTAAAAATGGAAGTCACAAGCCAAAACTAAATAAGAAATCATGAAAATTTCACTTTGTTTTTTTTTGCACGTTTTGGAAAGTTAACAGGATTAGAATGCTGATTTAGCATCTTGCTGCATTTTGATTCTGCTATTCCCCTGCTTAATATCAATCAGAATTTTAAAAAGTAACATAAAATGTATTGAAAGAGCATATTGATTTCTCAATCAGAGGTACACTTCTAAAGAGTGCAAATGAGATAGAACCTGATCATTCCTGAAGATAAGGGTAATCAAAAAAACTGTGATCAAAACAGCAGAGGTAACAATTACCTCTGTATTTTTTTTACCTCCAATAGGAAAAAGAAAAAATGGCAGAAGCATTTTGTTTAGGGTATTTTATTATTCAAATTACTTCTCCATTTGAATTTTGCTAAAACACAGTTTTTCTCAGAGAACAGAAGTTAAGTTTTATGTCACTGAGGTCAGAGGTTGTGTGACAAAAAATGTGAATATTCTGAGCAGTGAGAGGTGTTTCCCAGAGAGGTGTGCATCCTCCATCCTTGGAGTTATCCCCAAAACTCTTGGGATATGGTCCTGGTCAGAACCTTGCCTGCTGCAGGTCTCCAGTGTCACAGACATATTTTCTAAAAAATCCTTTCACCAGGATTTCTTCTCCCTGGAAGCTGGGCAGCTTCACCCTCTCCATGTTTTGCTTCTCTGGAACGTGATTTGGAGAATTGTTTACCCAGTATGTGAATTGTTTTTAATTGATGACCAATCCCAGTCCAGCTGTGTCAAGGCTGTGAGCAGTCACGAGATTTTATTATTCATTCTTTACTAGCTTTCTCTCTTGTCTTTTAGTATAGTTTTAGCTTATAATTTTCTTTAATTATTATATATATCATAAAATAATAAATCAGCCTTCTGAGAACTTGGAGTCAAGATTCTCATCTCTTACCTCATCCTGGGGACTCTCAAATACCTCCACACTCCAGCAAGATGGTTGGACAAAATGTCTTCCAGAGGGACTTTCAATTCCCAAACATTCTGTGATTTTTAGTGCATTAGGGGCTAAAATTTAAAGTTTCTCTATTTCAGGGTGTTTTGGTTTTATGGTGCTTAGTTATTAAGAACTCTTCTCCCTTGCTAATTCACCTAGGGGTGATTAATTTCAATAATTTAATTTTTCAGAACCTGAGCCACTAATTCAGTTTATTTTCAAAGAACCTTCAGTCCTAATGTCACCACAAACCCACAGCAGCCACCAAAAAGTGATTGATGAGGTCGAGCCCACGCTGCTGTTTTGTTGTCTGATCACAACACCTTCATCATGGAATTATGATCTGAACACGGTGGAACTGCCAGTGACACTGTGTCAGAACCAGAACATGGGACAGTTTATCAAAAAGTGGCTCAAAGCAGCCTTCTGTGTGAAAGTTTGGCTTTCTTGTGAAAACCAGTTTTGCAGATTTCAGGCTCCCTCCTGTTGATAAGGTCAGCTGCCCCAGTTTTGGATATTGGGATGGGCCACTGAGGGAGGTGCACACCTTACACACCTGCCCAGGTGAAACATTCACTGCCCAGGGAAAATCCTGCTGCTCAAAGGTGGGAATTTCCAGCCCTTCAAGCCTAGCTCTCAGATGCTGCAATGTATATTACAAATATACATATATATATTTATATAATAAATAAATAAATAATATAAAAAATAACTTTAATGATGCAGTTTTGTGAGACAGAAGAGAATAAAATCAGTTTAGATTAAATCGATTAGGAAGAAGTTCTTCCTGTGAGGTTTGTGAGGATCTGGAACAGGTGAGTATTCACATTATTTATATTGGAATTCAAAACTTAGAGAGTAGTCTTTGAAGAGTAGCTATTTATAAATTAATTTAATTAGGAAAAAAAATAATACCTCCCTCCAAAAATGTTTTTAAACTTAATTGCTAAGTGGATGACCTTTTATTTTGTATGGGATTCTCTTTCAAGACAATTAGCAATAATGGCCAGTTGTACTTGAAGTGGGGGATATGACATTTAGTTTGAATGTGCATTTTTAAGTGTTAATAATTGCAGGCAACAAGATGCTTGAGAAAGTATCATTTTACTGTGGTGACTAAAAATATTTGATTATACTTCTCAAAAAGCCATGTTCCTGGTTAGAGGGGAGACTACAAGAGAATTTGAATTACAACTTATACAGCTGCAGCAGTCTGTTTAATATATTGTTCTCAGCTCTAGAGATATATTGCTGCAGTGCAGACACACAAACCTTTGCTTAAAGTTACAGCCTCACTGAACTCAAAGGTGTTAGATAGATACATCTTCATGAAATATATAATTTCTTTACCATGTTCAGGGTTTTTTTAAAAAATATCATTTGGATTTTTATCATTTTCTGTTATTGTCAGCCTAAAGGGAACTTCCAAACTGCATCCTGCCTCTTGTCATTTGAACAGCAAAAGTTTGCTCTATAATTTGTGAGCACATTCTGATAGGGAAAAAAAAAAAAAGAGTGATGGAAAATACCATTGCAGGCCCTCTGAGCATGATGGTTGAGAGATATGTGCACACTTTTCCTAAATATGTGTTTAGGTGTTCAGATGTCAGCAGACTTCTCTGGAATGAGATGTCACTGTGTTCAACTTTAGCACCTGACATGTAAAATCTTAAATATCTCTACAGCCATTGGACCAGTGTTCTCAGACAGCATCATGTTGTAGCACACTTCAGGCACTTGGGGATTTATATCTCAGTAATAAGAACACTGTCCATGAAGTTGATTTATATTTATTTTTATTGTACCTTAAAAAAAATCTGCAATTTGCTTTGCAAAAAAAACTTCGACCATGACAAAAATATTCCTAATTTAAATAACTGCATTTGCCTATGCAGCAGGAATGCATCTGAGCATCACTGAACTTTTAGTGAGAAGTAGCTGTTTCTCTTCAATTCAAAAAATATTATGTTCTAATAATGCTAAAAAAGGAAAAGAGAAAAATATTTAGCCTTTTTCTTTTCCCATGGAAATCAGAAGATTTGAAGTGGGTCCTATATTGCATTATAAGTTACATTTAGAGGATGCTTAAAAATTTTTTTCGCTTCCCTAAAGCTGGAGATCACCTGCTGGAATCTTCTTATTGCTCATAATTAACAATGACACTCATAATTAATGATAACTAATAATAGATAATTGTTATTTATCATTAGTCCTTTGTAATTGCTTGGTACTACTGACACTGACATCAGTTCCTTTAGTTCAGTTTGCCTTCCTCAGTTTGGGGCTTCTCTTTTCCATATTTCTCCCTCTCTCTCCCCAAAAGCTACTTTGAAACTTCAACCATTGCTGAAGAGGAAGAAAAATAAATTAGAAAACATATGAAATAGAAATAATTAGGTAAACATTTTAATGATCTTTGCTGCGGCTTTATATTTTTATTATTTATATTTATATTTATATTTAGATTTAGATTTAGATTTATATTTATGGTAATAGTGATAGTTACAATTACAGCTACATTTATATTATTTATATTTATATTTCTTTGCAGCTCTTTCTACTGCTCTATTTCCATTGACATATGCAAATCCAGAACAATATGCAAGAAACAGAAATGTACATTTATGGAGTTCTAGTGAACTTCATGGTGGCTTTTTTTTTATTAAAGTGTTTACTTTCTCCAGCCAAAGAGGAAAAATATGAGTTGCAGTCTGTGAGGGAGTAACCAGAACAGCAGAAAAAAAGGTGCAGTGGCTAAAACACTTCCATTTTCTCCCGGCTTATGACTAAACTACAGCAAAACACACATTGCTTGGATATGTCCCAGAGTTAGTGGCCAAAATAAATCCATTTAAACACAGAGTTTGGAGTCTCTCAGCCAAACTGATGCTCTGTGTGCTCAGTAAAGGACTATTTTTTGGCTCTGCAATATGGGGGAATGTAATAAAGTCTGGTTCTTGAGGAATAACTGGCAATTCTAACTGTTTTCTTCAAACATCTACAACTTGTGACTTTTTTTCCCCAGAGTTTTTGTTTTAGAGATTTTTTTTTTAAGTTTTTGTGACATTTCCAATGTACAGATGCAAAGTCTAGAGATGAAAAAGGGTATGAATTCCAAATTAAAAAAAACCAAAACCTTGGAGTGCAATGCATGTGGAAAGTAAATCCATGTAAATACTAGATAGAAATGCATAAATAAAATTTTGCATCGATTTCAAGCACCTGCTATGCCATGCTCATCCTCTCCAAATTAGGAAAAATTAAGTCTTACAATGAAATTGTTGGAATTCATAGTCTGTGTCAGTTTAGATTTCCACATACACACAGCAGCAAACCTGAACTAATGTATGTGTGCTTGTTTTGCATTGATTCATGTGGATTGAATGAAGTGCAAGAAACTGTAAAGAGAAGAAAAAATTGGAAAAAAAAGAAGACATTTAAAAAATCTTTATGATCACAGATATCTGAACACTTGTAAAAGCATTACTTAATTCCACTTGTAAAAATATTATACCATATTGAAGGTTTATTGTTATAAATGTATGCCATAACTGAATTTCAAACAGGACTGCTGGGATTAGTCCCATTATAGGATTAAACTGACATTATCAGTCAAACGAGGAGAATTTGTACTAACAGTTTGTTTTATTTTGCTGTTTAGATATAGCCAGGATACGAAAATGAAAGGGAACCCAGCCAAATAATGTTCTGTGCGACTGAAGTGAAGGAAATTAAACTGAAGTTAAGTAAATTAAATTGAGTCATTGATGTTTGGGTTTTTTGATAGTTTTCAGAGAGAACTCACCTAACGAGTCAGGGGGCTTAGCCACGTGTCAGATGCCAAGCTTTCATCAAAGAAGAGGGATCTACCAGAAAGGTCATTGGCTAAATTGAGTCTTTGGGTTGTGGGCTGCTTTGCTGTTGCTCTTTGCAGTCTGAGCTTTGTAAATCTTGCCTTGAGCTGCAGTTTGAAATTCCTGTAAACCGTTTATGAGTGTGCTTAAATGTCAGCCTTCCCTAGAAATTGTGTGGGCACGCGTGGGTGTGCGAGGGGAGGCACAAAATCCCTGCGCTGACAAGAGGGGCTTTGGTCACCAGTTTCCATCAGATTTTGTGTTTCCACAAACTTGTTTTTATGGAGAAGCAGTCTGTTTAACTTCCTCAGTGCCTCATTTCGTAGATGGGCATCTCTGCACTCACACTGTAAATGCACGGCGAGCCCCGTGGCAGGGGAGAACGATGCATCTGACCCCATGCTCTCAGAAGGCTAATTTATTATTTTATGGTACTATATTATATTAAAGAATACCATACCATACTACACTAAAGAATACAGAAAAGATATTTACTGAATGCTAAAAAGATAACAATGAACACTCATGACTCTTTTCAGAGCCCTGACACAGCTTGGCCCGGATTGGCCAAAGAGTGAAAACAACTCCCAGCAGAGTCCATTCAAGCAAATCCCTGTGGATAAACAATCTCCAAACACATTCCACATGAGCACAACACAGGAGAAGCAAATGAGATAAGAATTGTTTTCATTTTCTCTGAGGCTCCTCAGCTTCCCAGGAGAAAAATCCTGGGTGAAGGAATCACGTTCAGGGAATGTGAAGGCCACACTCACAGTGCATTAAGAGAGAAGACACGAGCTCTCAGGAAATGGGGGTGTGTTCTGTGCTGCTCTACAACAGCTTCCTTCCAAAGTGTGGCTGTGTGTTCCTGAGAAACTGCCATTCCTCTCACTTCTCACTTCCTAGGAATCTAATTATTCGATCCTTCAAAATCACAGTGCTGGCAGAAGAAAACGCTTCCCTGGGTAACTGACTACCCCAAAAAATGCAAAGTTAGTAACACAAAATCAGTCAAAAAAGCTTCACAGGTTTACCCACAAAGGTTCCACCTCCTACCCCTTCCAAAGAGGTGAAACAATCTACACACAACTCAGAATCAATCTCGTCAGAGAAGCTGCCTTTCCACACAGCTGCTCCTGAAGAAATTGGGAATTACCCAGCTCCATCCAAAGCCTGGGCTGGTAGGCTGTGCACAGGGAATAAAACACTGCCTGCCCTGCAGAGGTGCCTGGCTGCCACTCTCCTCTGTGAGGACAGGCAAAGCACAATTTCACAATTCCAGCCCCAGAGCACTCACCTGCAGCCTCCCAGGCCCCATAAAAAACAGCAGAAGGGAAGCCCTCAATAAAAGGATAGATAAAGGGACAAAACAAAAATCAAATTTTCCTCCTCTTCCCTAGCACAGCACAGAACTGAAAGCCAGGTTCACTCTGTGAAATATATGAGTAGTGCCACACCAAACAGCCCTTGCAAAGAATGGGAAATTGAAACATCATATCACAGATTTAATCACTGAATTCTAGAAATTATTTGAATACTTCATTCTCTGCAAGACTCTGTCCCTGATCGTTATCCCAACAAGAGATTATGTGGAAAACCTATTTCTTCAGTACCAAAACCAAGAGGTTCCTGAACCTGAAACTACTTTTCTGCACTTAGCTGGAGTATGATTAAATCTTTATGCTCTGTTAAGCAGTGAACAAATCTCTTCATGTCTTATAAGGAATTTCTACAACTGAAAAGGTATTAAAGAGATGAAGCTGCATGATAGAGAACTATCATAAAAAGATGAATATGTCTTTCTGGAGTATTAAAATATTGACATTCAAAACAGAAATTGAGTTATATTATATAAACTATTAAAGCTATGTCTATATTTAATGTGTGAGAATAGTATCAAATTTGTACATAAATCCCTATTTTTTGTATATGATCTTGCATAAAACCAGGAGCTTATGCAAAAAGTGGTTTTGTGCTAATTATGGATGATGGCCTAATTTAAATTTCCTTATATCAGTCAAGCTTAATTTAATATAGAAACTATTGAGAGAATAAATTGTTTATTATCAGTATGCTAACCTCAAATTTAAAGCGCATCATGAAGAAGGGTTGCTATCATCCTTCACCCAACTCATTTTCTAATATAAATTTAATCCTTCCAGAAACCTGACAAAAGGTGACATTAGCTATTTAGGATGGTGGATATTTTTTAAAAATCTGACAGTGATATGTTTTTATGACTGTTATTTATCAATAATTTATAATGAGTTCTCTCCAACATCCATGACAGAAAAAGTAACTCTATTCTTAAGGAGGAGCTACTCCTGCAGGATACCTGAAGATACATTTTTCAGCAGAACTCTTATGCTTTTAGCTAATAATCTTAAAAAGCACATACGATGCATGATTTTACTAACATTGCAAAACCAATCATATTTCTAAGGCCAAATCCCACACTCATACTGAATATGGACAGACATCCCTGTGTAGACTAGTTGCTTTCATTATTCATTTTTTTTTTATTTTCAATAAAAACCACAAGCCCGTTAACAAGGACGCTTTGCTCATGAGGCTGAGAAGTGAAAGAGCAAGAAGTAGTTGTGATAGAATAATTAACTTGATGCCTGGAGGTGATAGTGCCACACAAAGCGTTTGGGCACATGCAAAGTGCCTGGATGTGTCACTGAATTTCTCCTGAGGCTGCTCTTGTGATGTCTCTGAAAACCCACAAACTGCCCTCTCTTCAAAACGATTTCTCTGCAAAAGCCAGCTGAATAAACTGGGGTATTTTGAGGATCATCCCAGGCGTTGGGACTATTACAGAATAATTGAGGCTGGAAAAGACCTCCACGACCAACTTGTGCTCCATGCCCACCCTGTCCCCAGCCCAGAGCTCTCAGTGCCACCTCCAGGGGACACCTGCAGGGCTGGGCACTCCAAACCCCCCTGGGCAGTGCCAAGGCAGTTCCTGAGCCCCCTTTCCATGGGGAAATTCCTGCTGTGCCCACCCTGAGCCTGCCCTGGCCCAGCCTGAGCCGTTCCCTCTGCTCCTGTCCCTGTTCCCTGGAGCACAGCCCGACCCCCCGGCTGTGGGGCTGGGAGGGTCCCCAGGACCAGGGGAGAGGGGAGAATGGACTCCAAAGGCTCAGAAGGCTGATTTATTATGATATTATATTGAAAGAAAATCATACATTAAACTGTACTCAAGAAAGGGAAAGGAGACTTCAGAAAGCCAGAAAAGAATGAATAATGAAAACCCGTGACTGACTCAGAGAGTCCGACCCAGCTGGCTGAGATTGGCCATTAATGAAAAACAATTCACCTGCTGGGCAAACAATTCTCCAAATCACATCCAGAGAAGCAAAACAAGGAGAGGCTGAAGCTTCCGAGGAGAAGAGATCCTGGTGAGGGGATTGTTCAGAAAACATCACGGTGACACCCCCGGCTGTCCCCT
The DNA here is from genome assembly GCF_022539315.1 of Serinus canaria. Taxonomy (NCBI): domain Eukaryota; kingdom Metazoa; phylum Chordata; class Aves; order Passeriformes; family Fringillidae; genus Serinus; species Serinus canaria. The sequence continues at coordinate 11,132,066 of NC_066343.1, forward strand.
CCTGGCAGGAGCTGTGCAGAGCCACCAGGGCCCCCTGAGCCTCCTTTGCTCCAGGCTGAGCCCCTTCCCAGCTCCCTCAGCCTCCCCTGGGGCTCCAGCCCCTTCCCAGCTCCATTCCCAACTCCATTCTGAAGCTCTGACTCAAATACAAACCCTGTTTCCAAATCAAATACAAACCCCTTTTCCTGTGTGAAAACTGTGCCTGATAAGTCAGATTTGAAATTTATCTGAGGCTGAATTTCCTTCAGAATGGCAGGGTATATGGGGCTGCAAATTACTTATGTCAGGCAATTCGTAACAAACCGAACAATGCAAAAGAATTCTTTTTTTATTGTGAGTTGCACATGTAATCCAGCTAAGATAAATGATTGTGTTTAGCTCAATGGATTCCTTGGCTCTGGCTCACCAGCACTCCCAAGACTATTTATTGCAGCAGTTTAAAATATTATCCATTTTTATAGTCCTCTAAATCATTTTCTTATCAGAAGATGGTCTCTGAATTGGAAAAAAATATTGCAGTTCTGTAGTTCATGAAAAAGTCATTAGAAAATGCAGAGGATGGTGAAACTAGGAGCAGGAATGCTACATAACAATCCTCAGACTAACAAGTTTATAGACCCTGTGTGACAGATATTTACTGATGATGAGAACTGACAGTTCCCCAAAAATTCACAGGGCATCAAGGGCGATCAGCAGTGATTGCAATCAAATCGCTGTTATTTTGCTGATCCTGAAAATCTTAGAATCCTAAAAAAAAAAAAAAAAAAAAAAAAAAAAGTTATTTTCCTTTTTTTTTAACTGAAGAAGATTCCCAATAACCATTTTTCCACAGCGAAAGATGCTTATGCAGTAAGGAATACATGGGATTGATGCTCTCACTAATACAGGCATAATACTCAATAAGAAGAAAATAGTTTATTGTATTTTAATTTTAATAGCCATTTTACATTATGCTGAAAATGAAAACAGGAATGCTGTAGCAGCAGCAAATATGCTGCAATTTTAAAAACCTTGACGTAAAAATCAGATTTTTAATTTTCCTAGTTTGTACAATCTGTTGATAGTTTTAGAAAGCTCTAAACTTCTCTCACAGACTCAATTAAAATAAAATCTCATACTAGTTGTTTTGTCAGACACAGCTAATCATATGTACTCACTGCTTGAACTGCTATTCTTTATTTTGGAATTGCACAGAGAAATTAAAATTTCATAAAATCAATTTTCATTTCACATGCAAATAGCTGTACTGAGCCGTTCAGGAGAAGAAAAACCCCCACCAAAAAATCAGCAGGTTGTTGGTTAACCAAATAGCATATTTCTGCCTCTAATAATGAAATTACATTTTAAAAGTGCATATTTCACATATCAGATGTAGATATAAATATGCTAATAATTCTTTTTAGTGCTGTGTTCACAGGAGCTTTTACATTATGAAATCAGTTTAAATATGTCAGATTCTAACACCTAACACTTAAAGCCTATTTCTTTTCAATAGTTATAGCAATCTGATTTATATCAAAATTAAAATTAAAATAGGTTAAAATTCTGGGTTTTTTCTTTTTTTTAAGAGTGCTTCACAGCTTTACTTTTAGAAATATTGAATCAGTAAACAGACACACTGATAAAAAATACAATTTTTCATAATTCAGAACTTAAGGCAGCAACGCAGAAGAAGAACAGACATAAAGAAATGAGTTCCAAAGTAAATCCACAGCAATCTCAAATTTGAGACCTCTTAGCAGATCCAATTAGAATGTGGAAACAAAAATCTTCCACAAACCTTTTTATTTTCTCCTGAATTTCCCTCATTCCTCCAGTACTTCATCCCTCCTCCTCTGCACACTAAACTCAGAGAAACTGAAGAAACATACCTCTCTTTTGAATTGGTTAAAATACTGGTTAAAATCCAGTTTCTCTGTAGCTGTTCCTTATGTAAAAGTACTTCATAAACCTAATGGTTTTTTACAATGCTTTTCAAAACCAAATTTAGTTCTCTGAAAACTTTAGAGAATTTTCACTAGAAATTTTTTCCATTCTTGTTTGAATTGCCTTAACTTTATAGTTAAGTTGTTTGACCACAAACACAGTGTTTGGGACTTCGATATTTTCATTGTTGCTCTTAGTTCATTTTTATTTTTGATATATAAAAAGATCTCTTAATCCTAGACAGTCTGAGAGAGAAACCAGTGAGTTACAGTGAAGGCCAATTAACTTTTACATACCTTTGTTATTCCCATCACCCTCCTAAACAATTTTCCAGTTGTCCTAAGGGGATTAGAATAAAAGATTTGTGAGGTGAGCATGAAAAGTTTTGACTTCTAAATGCATCTTATCGAAAAAAATACATGGAAAAGGAGAAAAAAAAATCCTTAAATACAAGAAAGCAAACGTTTCCATGATTTAGGATGCTTCTGTAGGGGCCAGTATCAAATCTTCTGGGCTCTGGCAGCCCTACTCTGGTCCTAAAAGCACACAAAAGGAGCTGTGGCCCACAAAACATGACAGTGTTCCTGATCTTGAAATAGAAAAGCAGAGGTGTTAAATGCCAACCTGTCCTACCCAGCTGAAATGCAAGGAGTTTTAATAAATATCACCACACGATCACCTCAGCCCTGAGAAAGGACGAAGGGAATGTCAGTGGCAGGTGCATGGGAGTGTGTTCACACATCCTGCTCCGAGCGCATTTTTTAATCTTAAATTGTGCTCACAGGATCGTTTAGGTTGGAAAAGACTTCCAAGGTCATCCAGTCCAACCTTTGAGCCAGGGTTTATGCAGGTGTGAAGGACCAGGTTCAGCTGGAGGAAACTGGAAAGCTGGAAAGTGGGTGCAGCAGAAATACCAACTTACACCTTCCTCATCACTTTTCCTTCTTTAATCCTCATGCTTCATCATCAGTACAACCCAAACGTTAAAATCCCAGAATCACAGAATCCTTAAGTTGGAAAAGACCTCCAAGGCCACCCTGTGCCCATCCCCACCTTGTCCCCAGCCCAGAGCTCTCAGTGCCACCTCCAGGGGACACCTGCAGGGCTGGGCACTCCAAACCCCCCTGGGCAGTGCCAGGGCAGCTCCTGAGCCCCCTTTCCATGGGGAAATTCCTGCTGGCCCACCCTGAGCCTGCCCTGGCCCAGCCTGAGCCGTTCCCTCTGCTCCTGTCCCTGTTCCCTGAAGCACAGCCCGACCCCCCGGCTGTCCCCTCCTGGCAGGAGCTGTGCAGAGCCACAAGGGCCCCCTGAGCCTCCTTTGCTCCAGGCTGAGCCCCTTCCCAGCTCCCTCAGCCTCTCCTGGGGCTCCATGCCCTTCCCATCTCCATTCCCTTATCTGGCCACGCTGCAGCCCCTCAGTCTCCTGTCAGGAGTGGCCTTTCCCAGCTTTCCAGCCCCTTTATCCCAGCCTGGATGCTCCATGGAGTTGTTGTGTTCTCGTCACTGTCCTTTTCCAAAAGAAATCATTTCCCCTGCTCATATGGTGTTTGCTGCTTGTGCAACATGTCTCCAACCTCTTCAGGCAGTTTTGGAACTCAAGGAGTGGCAAGAAACACAAAACACAGCCAAATTTTATCTAGAAACATTTTCACCTCAACCTAAAGATGAGCACACAACTCACACCAGATCTTCAACACTCATGGCAGGCTGTCACTCTTTGGTATTGGATTTATTTTTGTGTTGTGGGTTGAGTTTTTTAGTTGACTTGGTTGGATTTTTTGTGGTTTTTGTTGCTGTTGTTGAGGGTTTTTTTGCCTTTTTTTGTTTTGTTCAACAGTTGTTTTGCTTAAATGTAATTTTGAAGTGAAATTCTTTTAGAGAACATGGCCATACCAGTAGAAGGTGCCATGCAGGGAAAGGTTTTTGTTTTTGTTTTGTTCAAAATCACAGGTTATGCTGTTTCTCAAGCCATTTCCACTCTCACACTTACTGTCCAGAAATTATAAACACATTACAAGTACTTGTGTCAAAAAGACAGCAATCAGAACAAAAAATCTTCTAGATTAAAGGTTCCAAAGCTCTTTCACGTGAAAATAGCACTCACCTACTATTGAACTAAATTAATAAAATCGGAGCTTAATTTTCAGATCCTTTTGGTTGGTATAAAAAATAGAGAGCTGCTGCCAGAAAGGAGGAGGAATACTGTATAATGTGCAATTCTGACTTGCAATCATTTGGGCACAATAAAGTGGACCCACATCATTATGTTTTTAGGGAGATGCATCTTTAGGGTAGGAAAAAATAAACCTTTAAGAAGCACCTTTGAGTGATGTAACTAATCCTGCTAGATTAAGCTGAGCCTAAGTGCTGTGCTGGCAGCTCTCTGATTACATTGCCTCTGCTCTTACCTATCCAACAGATGTCATTTTATGTCAGCAGGAGACTTTTCCACATCCTCTGGCCAATTTACTGGTACCAACGCACATGTTGCCACTGGGCAAGGCAATTCACAAACATTTGGTGAGTTTTCATGGACGGGCTGCTGAAGCTCTGGTTTCTCAGTCACCAGAGCTTCATATTGGTTCAGCTGGGATCTGGTCAGATGTGAAATGGCTCTGAGATGTACAAAACAAGTTATTTTCAAAATAAAAGCATTAAAAACAGACAGGGAAGGGGAAGGCTGAATGCCTTCAAGTTTTTTTTTCCATTTTCTGACTAGAAAATTAATAATTATTGCTTTGGGTGTGTTCTGGGAATATGAATGTCAGCATGCATTCAGGAGGCAATATTATTAATATTTCTTTTATACTCATTGTATAATGTTGTTATTATTTCTCAGGAAGTGAATCTATTTGATATGTGACTCTTCTGGTGGGATACTGACTACAGCAATGCTTTGTGGAGATATTAAAATTTTCTCTGTTCATCCAATGCTCAACTGTTCAGCTATTGGCAAAATCTGAACTAAATAGCCCCAAAGTGCTGTAGTCCCTCTTCCCTGACTGTCAGTTATCACAGGATGGATTTTTCCTGCAGGCACCTCTCCTCACTGGCACTGAGCTGTGAGCATGAGGGTTGTGCTGGATTCTCTTCCTAGGGACCAGAAAATCTGAGGCTGCGCTCTCACAGTGAGACACTTCAGCAGGAAATGGTTTGTTCATTTCTGGGCTGATTCCATTTGTGTGACATGTGCCATGGGCTGACTTGCTTTGGTTGTTGATTGTGCAATCCTTACCAAAGCCATTCCACTGGGACACCTTTAAGACAGATAAACAAATAAACGATCCCTTTCCCAATCTCCTCTGAAGCACATACCTTCTATTAACATTTTCTTGGGTTTTTTTTCACATGCTTCCTAATATTTGGGTCTTCAGGGACCCTCTGAACCTTTCAGTCTGTCAGGACATCCTTCTTTACCCGTGACCCATACACAGCTCATGCTCTAAGGGCTGTATTCAACACCTCCTTTTCTTGTCCTCTCCCCTTTCAGCAGAGTTTGATCCTTTCTAATTTTTTGCAGGGACGATTTTGCGTTCAATACAACCATAAATTATTAATGAAACGCTAATTACAAATATTTTATGCTCCGAAATTATTTATACAGGTATTAAGAAGCCTAGAAAAGTCACAGTTGTTGCAATTTCTCCTCTCTTCTCCATCTCCTTTCATGGAGCTGTTCAAAGCATATCTGTAATAGTATAAATCACAAAAAGAAGTTGAAAAAATACAATACAGAAGTTGAAAAAAACAGCAAGAAAGCTGAGTTTCAGGGCTCTGTTTTTTTTTTTTTTTTTGTGAGGGTTTTTTTTTGGTTTTGTTTTGCTGCTTTTTGGGGTTTTTTTACTTCTTGTTTGTTTTCTTGGTGTTTTGGTGATTTCGGTAGGTTTTGTTGGTTTTTGTTGGGTTTTGTTTATTGTTTGCTATTTGAGTGAGTTCTTGTTGTTTAGTGTGTTTGGGTTTTTTTAAGGGGGAGGGTTTGGGTTTTTTGGTTGATTGGTTGGTGGTTTTTGGTTTCTTTTTTGTTGGTAGACTGACTGATTGGTTGTTTTTGGGGTTTTATTTTGTTTGGTTTGCAGTCCCTGCTCCATTTCTGAGGATTTACATCATCACAGGAAGATTGTAAAGTTCAGTGAGAACATTCCTTACTTGTAGCTGCAGTTTGATCATCACAGTGAGGAAGGAGAAACAGTACTAGAGATATTCATCCTAAAATGACCAGTCACGAGTCGTTTTGTCCTAGTTCTGTTCAGAGTTACAAACTTCAATATTTAGAGTTCCCTGAATCTGAGTCATTGCCCTGTACACAGGCAGAGGCACAGGCAAACCTATCTGTATTTGGTCATGCAATTTTCAAATTATTTAATTTATTACATTTGACTAGCACACTACACTCTGGTTACTGCTTCAGTTTGCAACCACTCAAAAAAAAAATCAAATATGATTCTTTAAAATAACATTTATTCCCACTGGCAAAATGCTTTTCTTCTCCATAGCCAGTAGTGTCTTCTGACTTTCTTTGTCTACGAAAGCAACTGCATGTCTTCAATATTTCTGAGACATTTGGTATATTTTCTTCCAAGATTTTAGTCAGGTTATGTGATAATGTTCATTTGCCTACATCCAAAGAGAAATTATGTGAGGAGAAGCTCACATTCACCAGACCCTTGTTGGATTGATATATTTTGATATATTTGCCTCTAACCATTTCAGTAAATGCTTTTGAGAAAGGTAAGTAAACAATTCTTGTCCAAATCTCATATTACTCAGATCTGATCAAACAGATCATCAAGATTTTTTTTCCCCACCCAATTCAGGAAACAACAACTGAGTTCTAGACAACTTCCCAAAATCAGAAATATCTCTGTTTGGAAACAAACAACTTCCAGTAATTTTTACAATTTCAGACTTGCTTGAGTAAAACAGAATGTAATTCCATTTTCTTATCATGAAAAAAATCAATCCATGTCCTTTTAATCTGTTTCATACAAAAAACCAAAGAAGGTGTATTTTTGAGTGTCTTAGAGAAAAAAAAATCCAGTGACAAAATGTTGTGGATTATATTCCTATTTTGTTTTTCTTTCATTCTAGAAACATGCAACTTTGACCTCTCAGCTAGGAAAAAAATGCCTTGACTGCATTCAGGTTAAGTTTTTATATTAAAGAGTGTTTTGGCTGTTCATTCTGAATATTGTTCTCATCAAAAATTGAGACATTTTGACAATAAAACAACATTGTTCCAAACCCAAGGAATTTTGGTACTTCAGAAGTTTCATAAGAATTTATCACTTTCTCACTTTGGTAATTGCAAATTCCTGAATCCTAGCTAGGCTGGTAAGAAGGGTGAGAAAAAGGCAAGGTTGTGAAGACTGTGATGAAGGGATGAGAACTTCTCAATCAAATGTGAGAAACAAACTGTTAATACTATTAAAATAAGATCTTTGACCCATTGGACTTATAATGAATAATGAACAGCTTTGTTAATTTACAGACTTGTTTCAAATTTTAAATAACATGTGGTACAACCAGAAATTGACTGCCTTTCATTAATATTTCATTAAAATTTAAATGCAATAAAGACATTTAGACCTCTGGATATTTGTTAATGACATTTAAAAACAAACATTTTAATTCCCTATGCCAACATATCTAAAATTTAAAAGCCTACTGCGACACACTGCCACTGTTACATAAATTCTAATGCTGCACTCCATACAGAGCTATTCACAGCAGTGGTTTAATAATGATCTATTAAACATTTCCACCTAAGTAAGTGTTAGAAACATACTTAAGATAGCACATGAAATACTACTAAAAACTTAATAGAATGAGCATTTATACTCATATGATTTAATATAATAAAGTTAAAACCACCTGTTTTACCAAACGCTTTCTGATGATACACATTCTCTTCTCCTAAACACTTGAAATATGTAAGATAGGACTGTGTAGAATTTCATAGTCTAAATTGCATTATATAAACTATTTATGGCCTGAAGTCAATCTGACATGAGTATTAGTTAGAGAAACAATGATTTCCTTCTGCTGTCGCATTTTGAAATGTTTAAAAACTCACAGAGCAATGGTACTTTGTCCCGTCACCAATTATTTTTATAACAGAGTAAATATTGCCTGAAAATTTCAGTTCAGTTCCATGATAAAAAATTGGAGAAGTTAAAAGTAGAAAGCAGAGGTCATTTTGTCAAGTTCTTTCTCGTTCACTCTCCATCATTCTCTGTTGAACATAGGCCACAGCTGTTTCTGCTTGTTGTACGATTTGCAGCCGTGAACTCCTTGTGTTTCCTTCCTCTCTGAGAAATCCACAGCAGCATTAACCAAAGCCTCATTCTAAACGAGCTGCTTCTGCAGTGAAATATCATCAGGAGAGGTTGTTGTGACACCCCTGAAGGACAGGATGGCATCCAGAGGGACCTGGACACCCCCAGGGGAGACCAGAAGGATCTCAGGAGGTTGAACCAGGTCAGGACAGTCCAAGGCTGGATCCAGGCTGGGCTGAGCAGAGGGAGCAGCTCTGGAGGAGCCCTGGGGGTGCTGTGGGGCACAGCTGGGACCCCAAACCCTGGGCTGGGCTGGGACCCCAAACCCTGAGCTGGGCTGGGACCCCAAACCCTGGGCTGGGCTGGGACCCCAAACCCTGGGCTGGGCTGGGACCCCAAACCCTGAGCTGGGCTGGGACCCCAAACCCTGGGCTGGGCTGGGCTGGGACCCCAAACCCTGGGCTGGGCCGGGCCCAGAGCCCAGAGCCCCGTGCTGGGCCGGGCCCAGCGTGGGCAGCAGGGCAGGGGGGATTCTGCTCCTCTGCCCCTCGGTCAGAGCCACCTGCAGAGCTGCCCCAGCTCTGGGCCAGCCCAGGAAGGAGCTGGAGCTGCTGCAGCCAGGCCAGAGGAGGCTCCAGGATGGGCAGAGGGATGGATGGAGCAGCTCTGCTGGCAGCCAAGGCTGGCACAGCTGGCACTGCTCCCCCGGGCAGGAGAAGCTTTGGGCTGAGCTCAGGGTGGCCTCGCAGGGCCTGAAGGGGCTGCAGCAAAGAGGGACAGAGACAATTGCCAAGGGCTGCAGGGACAGCCCCAGGGAATGGCTCCCAGGGCCAGAGGGCAGGGCTGGCTGGGACCTTGGCACTGAGGAATTGTTCCCTGGCAGGGTGGGCAGGCCCTGGATCCCTGGCAGTGCCCAAGGCCAGGCTGGACACTGGGACAGTGGGAGGTGTCCCTGCCATGGCTGGGGTGGAATGAGATGAGCTTCAAAGTCTCTTCCAACATAAACCTTTCTAGGGCTCTGTGATTTTCTTGTCTTTATTAAAGGATATCTAATAAAGCCTAATAAACTTAGTGGCTCTTTTCCCTTTAATCATGCTTCAGCAACAGCAGAATTCCTTTTTGCAAGTACCTGGTATAGCTGTTGTGTTCTCTACCACTTTCCAAATGTTTGAAAATAGTGACTCTATTAACCAGCCAAAGCACACTGCAGCAAGGCTTAATGTCCCTTCCAAGTGAATAATTTTCCTCTTTTATAGATAATGAAAATATCTATTTTCTATTAGGATCTATTAAGAAACTTGTAAAATGTACATGCTTAAACATGGGGCTGCACAGAATGCCTGCTTCTGTCCTTTGAGACACCAGAAATAGTTACATATATATTTATATATATTTATAAAATGTTTCCAAATATAATCTATATTCCAGAATGTTTATTTTGAAAGTAATTTGAAATCAGATGCCTAAATATAAGCTTGCACACACAGATAAACACCTGCACACTGCCATAAAATATTTTTATTTGAAGCAATGTGAGGACCCTCACCTTAGGATGGTTTGTTTTTCTGAATAATTGGCAGAGCTGCATGTGACAAGCTTTGCATTCAGCACATCAAAGTGCATCTTTCAATCAGTTCAGTCTGCAGAAAGCAAGGATAAATGATGTGAAAAATATGGGTTCCAAAGTGCTTTTAATTGTCAGGGGAAAGACAGGCAGACATGAGTGTTTGGGGCGAAACACTTTCTCCTGGCTTGTTGATGCATGCAAATAAATATATGTAATTTTTTTTCTTTCTTTTTAAAGAAGATGTAAAGAAATAAAAAGGTATATTGAATGCCCCTTGCCAAAACCATAACAGACGTGAGAAGCAGGAGGACACTTTCAAAGCCGTGTTCAATTCTATCAGTGCAAAGCACTTCCTTGTCTCAGTCTCCACACACAACTTTGAAATATTTCCCAGAGGTTTTGTCTGGTGTTTTCTCATTCCTAAAAAAACCCCAAAACCCACTAAGCTTTCAAGGCAGAAATGAAAGAAAAACCATCAAAGCCTGAAAGAAAATGGTCTGTGCAAAACACAACAATGAGCCAAGTAGCTCTGGCTGGACAAACAGATTTTGGTGCAGTGAGGGAAAAAATATATACCTCGTAAATATTTTGTTTCTGAGAGTAACCTGACCTCATTCTACTCCAAGGTGACCTGCTGAGTGGATGAGGGAGAGGCTGTGGATGATGTCTGTCTGGCCTTGAGGACTTCAGGAAGGATATGAACACTGTGTCCCATGGTTTTTCCTGAAGAACCCATGTGCTCATGGCTTGGACAGCTGTGCTCTTCCCTGGCTAAAACACTGCTTGGGTGGATGGCCCTAAGGACCAGAGGCAAGTGGAATTCACTAGTGGTAGTCCCCAGTACAGGGCCCTGTGGTATTTAATATCTTTATTTATGATCTGGGCAGGCTGCGTTGATGGGATGAGGCCAATGGGGTGAGGTAAGGGCCAGGTCCTGCCTTGGGTCACACCAAGCCCCTGAATCTGCAGTGAGCATTGGTCTCTATGAAGTTATATCTACCAGAAGAAGAAATAAAGCAGTGTGGATACTCTCCAGATGCTTTTAAGCCAAAAGAGATATTTTATTATCTGTATTCCTTTAGCTGTTATCACCATTTTGTTTCAGTTACTGTTATTTTGGTGTTATAGGAATTCATTGCACTCACTCTAACTGTGGTCATACTCATTGGAACAATGAGCTGCCATAAAATACTATGTAAAATACTATATTATTATTTTTACAATTACCAGGATGCATACAAGAACAGTCATATGCATTTTTATTAATGAATAACATTAATTTTGAATGGTTTATTCTGTTTATGCATCAGCAGAGACATCATACAACTCAGCTGCCACATTTTATGTATGAACAGCTTTTCAACCTCCTCAAAGCCGTTCAACAGCCTCCTGACTCAAAGAAGAAAGGCAGCAGAGCAGTCCACAGATGAGAAATGAGGCAGGATTCTGCTAATTTGCTCATTCCAGGAGGCTTAGCCTGCACAAGCAGTGCCATTTGAACAAATTGTGCTTCTTGTTAGTAAAGATCAGAAACCTGAACAAATGTAATAAAGCTAAACCTGCACAGGGGTTGTAGAGCTAGGCCTCAATGTACCTGCTGTCAAAGTCACTTCATCAAGGAGGTTGAACATGGAGTGTGGAAGAAGAAGTGTGTTATTTCCTAAAAAACTTTTTATGTTCTAAAATCGTTATTTTCTAAAAAACCCTTTAACTTTCCAAAAACTAGAACTAATGTGTAGGAGCTTTATGCTGCCTTTGAGCTTCTTTGTATCTTGTAAAGTGATTCATGGAATCAAAGAATGTTTTTTTATTGGTGTGGAAGGGATGTTTAAAGGCCATCATGTCCAGCCCCTGTAATGAGCAGGGACATCTTCCACAAGGTCAGGTTGCTCACAGCCCTGTCCAACCTAACCTTGAAGGGATGATGCACCCACCAGCTCTCTGAAGAGCCTGTTCCAGTGTCTCACCACCTTCATCACAGAAGATTCTTCCTTTCATGAAGTTTTAGCTCTTCCCTCTATGAGTTTAAAACCAGTATCTCTTCTCCTTTTATTACAGACCCTGATAAAAATTTTGTCCTCATCTTTCTTGTGATCTCTCTTTAGGCAGTGGAAGAGGCTTTAAGGTCTCCCCAGAGCCTTCTTTTCTCAAGGCTGAACACCCCAAGCTCTCACAGCCTTTCAAGTAATTCATCAGTAGTTTAAAATGAGTTAAAATATTGTTCTGCAGAGAAAGTGGCAAAAAGTGTTTTTTTTTTCTTTGAGCTATTAAAAAAGTAGTAACATGGTTTCCACAGCAACTCTGACATTACACACCAACAAAATTTTCAGGCCTCCTAAATTTATTTATTTATTTGTGCCTGCAGCTTTGCCTCTGGCACAAACCTTTGCTACTGAGCTGAAGCTTTTGATATGTGTCATGATTTTTTTCCACTGCCAAATCTTGATCTGACCATCTTGTTTAAAAGGGAGAATTCTCATAGCTTAAAGAAAGGGGGGTGGGGGGAGGGATAAAAAGGAAAAAAAAAACAAACCAAGAACTTACTGTCTAGCTTGCATCTGCAAGGACAGAGATGCAGAAGTGAATATCCAGTTTTCAGAATATAGATTTTTAGCTTGCATACCAGGCTTAGGAAGAATCCACAGTGGCTTAGTTTGAATTTCATGTACTGCATAGCTTGTTTTACATGTGAGTGAAGGTTGTTACAAAATGACTGCTTCAAGACCTGAATTATTCTGAAATGCAGAAATCATAGAAACAGCAAAATGTGGCCAAAAAGAAAGGCTGAGGAGAGCAGCTGCTGCAAATCTTGCTAAGATTTGCAAGGTCTGAAGCACCTGATAAATAAATTCTGATTATTTGCTCTATCTCCTGTAGAGATAAATTTGTGAGGAATTGAATGAAGTAGAATTTACAAACTGTGGTTTTTAGTGGAATGGTGGTTTCTGTCTGCTTCTGAGTTCTTGAGGTGAGGAGGAAGGAGTCAAGGAGGAACCATAGCTCCTTTGCATGAAGCTGTGTAAGGAAAGCTTTGCTAAAAGGCAAAACCAGAACTCAACTGTATGCTGAATCTAAAATTACACAGACATAAAGCTTAATTTTATTTTTCCTTTTTTTAAAATTATAATTATAGCAAAACAGTTTTTCATGCAGATGGTGAGAGAAAATTCTCAATCAAATAAACAGCTCATAAAGAAGTAGGCCAAAAAAACCCCAAAACTCTAGGCCTAGACTACATAAACTTTTCCTAAAAAGAAAAAAACAATTATTCTATTGTTCTTGTATTTTTATGACTGCCTCCCTAATACACAGTTTCTCTACTCTTTTCTCTTGTTTGTAAACTTCATCTTGAGTTACTGGCACAGTTCAGAAGACACAAGCTTCAGCATATCCTTTTATCTTCAGCAGCAAGATGCTGAAATTATTTACACAGATCCTAAAACACGGATTCTGAAGGCAGTATAACCCCAAACCTGTGTAAGGCCTGCCCTTCCAAACTGCAAACACTCATCTGTGACATGGTGCAACTTGGGAAATAAAAGTGGAAAAGCTGAGGTGACAATAGCCCAGATGAATCCAAATAAACATAGATGTGTATTTCGTATTTTTGACTTTGGAGAGTGGGAAAAATCTCAACCAATGGAACATGAAAGTAGTGCAGTCAGGATTTTATTGAAGAGCAAGTTACCTGGGGGGGAGTAAGATGAAATGGTGATCTGTCCAGTGTCCATTTTTTTGAAGAGGCAGTAATGAGGATTAGTGCTCCAGTCCCTGCTGTTCCTGATTTATCTTTATGTCTTCTGCCTTGTTCTTGCCTAAGAGTCCTGAAGTTTGATGTAAATTTTTATACTTAACCCAAAGGACACATCTTGATTTGCTTCTCATTTTCTTTCAGCTAAATGGAGAGAAAACTTAAATTGCTAAAAAACCACAGGGTTATTTATTTATTTATTCATAGAGTCCATGAAAGGATTGGTTGTCACAATGTGATGATTTTGTTCAAAGTGGTCCTTCAAAAGACACTTTATACACTTTGCTTTCTTTAGAAGGAGCTGTTTATTTGGGGAGGGTCCAAGAAATCCTTCCTGAGTTTTATGTTGACAACACACCCTGAAAATTTTAAATTTCTGTGGTAGCCAGACTTTCGTGACTTCTTGTGGCATCAGCACTGCTGTGCAGAATCCAAAGGGAAGCAGAAAAAGCATTCTCTTTGTCTTTTCTTGTGGAATGTTCCTTAACTGTATCATGGTGATTCAGTATTAGAAGCTCTAGTTGAAATAATCTCTCTTAGATGCATGGTTATTATACAAATATATAATAAAAATACATACACATATAATAAAAATATAATGCAAATATATACTACAGCTATATACAAATTATATTGAGTTAGACTCTCTTTTCCCTCCTTCCTCCCCCCTGTAGCTGTTTGCAAACTTTTAACCTTTTGAAAGTTCTTTCTGCCTCACAAGGTAGACTGCAGGTGTGCTCCAAATAGGCTCTTGTAAAATAAGGGTGCACAAATCCAATTTTGCACTTCAATATTCATTTCCCTGCTGTGAAATGTTAAGGTCAGAGCAAGGTCAGAATTGATTTTGAACATGTCGATGAAGGTATAGAATTATAAATGCCTCTTTAACTGTGTGTCAAATAAATTTTGAAATATAGATTATCCACTTATAAATGCACGTACTAGTAAATAAGCTGCTTTATCTGGCAGAAGTTTAAATAACTAATCGTTTTCAGGCATTCAAAATAAATTCTGCTCTTCAGGGTGAGGCTGAGTGTTAAGTACAGATTTAACTTCTTGATAAATGGTGACTTTAATGTAAATGACATAAAATGGTTTCAGCCTCACAGGGAGCTTTAGTCCTCAAGTAATATCTGCAAAAATGTCACCATTATTGAAAGAAGGGAGGCTTTAGGTAAACTTACTCTAAAAAAAAACCTTCTCTCCCCTCTGCCCAAGTTCATGACCACAGGCCTGCTTGGATCAACGGAGAATGGAGAAACACAAGAAGAATTTGTAAGAAATCCTACAAGGAGCAGGATCCAAACAGAATCCCCTTAACTTTATGGAATTCTGTGGGCTGATGATGGAGAATGGCTTTTGAGACCAGTGACTGAAAAAAAACTAAAATTAAATAATTTTTTTTTTAAACCCTAAAATAAAATAATGTACCAGCAAAGTGATTGAGAGTGGGACAGAAAAAAAATGCATGTTGGCTTTTTGTCTTTGCTTTTTTTTTTCCTCCATACAACGGAAATTATTTTATATTCCTGCCTCAATATCAGTAGCATATGATTATTGTGTTTTGCTACAGTTTTTTTTTTTTTTTCCTGGGAAAATTGCCTAATGTCTGTCACCATCTTCATCTGGCTGATGTTCCTTGACACCTGTATAATTCCCTGGTTTTGGAGTTTCCTTGGCAGTACTGGGTATTTCTCTATAACCGATACATCTCTCTCCCTTAGCACTGTACAAACATGCTGGATTTTTGCCAGAATGAAGATGGAATGAAAACTCTCAGCACTCGTAGGCTGAAATGAACTGTAATCAGTGTAATTATAGCAATTTTTGTGTGTTATTCTTCCATATGTTTGAAAGAAATTATTTTATTATTTCTTTTCTTTGGGGAAGTTTTTTAAAATAAAAAGTGAGGTAGTATAACATTCTTTTGCAACAAAAAAGAACTGCAAAATATCTGTGGACAGCTGCTCCTTGGTCTAATTCCTTATAAAGGTCAGTGTGATTTTGATTGTATTTTCTGCATTCCTAAGTGCCAAGAGCAAACCCTTTTTAAAGATTCATTCAGCAGTCCTGCCCCTGAAAAACTATTCTTCTTTCTTTGCGAAAGAGTACAAGGAAAAGGATAGCTGTGAGACACAGAATGGTAAAGAAAAATGCAATTTATTGATTAATATTGATAATTCTGTTGGCACTGATCTCTCACAAGTAACAAACAGAGCTATAGGCTACATAGGGAATACACAGAAAAATGGGAAGCTGTGACACCAACTCCTCTAGGCTGGACAACATGTGGTAACAGATTAACTTATGCAGGTTCTGGGGAAAGGTAAATTTATAAAGTGTTTCTTGGCAGAGGGATAAAAAACACTATCAAACCCCTCCTTGAAATGCCTAAAATAATGAAATCTGGTAAATAACATGAGAATAAATGTAATCTCACTCAGAATGGCAGACTAGAGCAAGAAAAAGACTCTGGTAAGAGGACAAAAATTAAGAAAATTGCAAAAATAAATTTTAAGAGAGGATTACCTAATAAGACAAGTTTATTGACAATTCCTGAAAACTATTATGTAAAGTTTCTTATTAGCTCAGTCACTGTAACTGTGTGGAAATGCTGAGAACCAGGAAATAACTAGTTATTGGTCAAAAGAGGAAGGAAATAAAGCTGTTCCATAGACACGTATAGACTCCTAATTAATAAATAAATATGGACAAATACCAGGGCTGGGGATAAAATGCTTATAATGTTCATCATATCACACACGCCCAGTGAGCGTGGGCTGAGTCCAGGAAAACACAGGATATCATCTACATTTTTCTAATGTGAAGGCAAAAAAATATTTTCATTATGTTGCCAGTTATAAAATAAGTGCAATTCCCTCATTTAATTTTTTTCTCTTTTTCTTTTGTGATGTAGAAACATAGAGTCCCACACAACTGAATTTCACAGAATCTCAGAATGGTTTAGGTTGGAAGGGACTTTAAAGTTCATCTTGTTCCATCCCCTATCATTCTTCTTTATTCTGTATGCCTCAAGGTTAAAAAGTATACAAAAATCAGATTTGGAAGGAAGAGAGGGGCTGTCCACCTTTTGCTAAAAATCCTGCACAATATGTGTTCATGGAAATATGAGCTTTGGCTCTGTAGTGTCTTTTAACCAGACACTGGCACTGTATTTAAAAGCATTAATTTCAGGACTAAAACCTAAGATTTAAGCACAGAAAAAAAATCCCAAAAACCCATAAATGCACTGTGGATGAAGTCACACTTCAGGATAAAAGGTTTTGTCCCCAGTGAAAAGAGTAAAATAAAGCTAAAGGGCAGTTCCTATCAAAAAGTAATAAATTATACTGAGAGTAGTGACCTATTGAATACTCTGCTCGGATTTCTTAAATAGCAATGGTGTTTTGAAGCTGGGGCAAGGATGGTTTGCCATTCTGATCAGCTTCTTTTCAAAAGACCACATTTCTGAATAGGACCCTCACACCCACACAGGATTGTACTGCAAGGGAATGGTTGAGCAGAGGGATTTTTTGGTCAGTCAGCTTGTAATGTGAATTTTGGGTAGAGCTACTTCACAGTGCACATGGTTCAATTCTGAAAACATACCTTATTTCACTTTGAAAGCCCATTTTTGATTGTTTACATGATTCCTTGAAATGGATTTGCTAAGTCCAGATTGCCCAGGATGTTATGAAATTTTGTTATGAGTGACTTGGCTACAGACAAATGGAAAACCTTTGTCCAGGGAAGAGAACTGGAGTCAATTGTTTTAAATCTGTGGCCATTGTCACCAAAACCCCCAAAACCACCTCTCTTTCCCCCCACAAACCTGCTATTATCATTACTTAATGGGACCAGGTGCTAATGAACTAAATTGTCATATTTGAAAACACAAAGCCACGTACACATGTAAAAATAAGAGGATTTGGAAGGAATATTTCTGCCTATGTGATGATCTCTTCTGTAGCTGGCTGTCTCATGCCAATACAGAAATGTTTTCCTTAACAAAATGTTAAGGGATGAAATGAAATGTTTTTCTTAACCCTTCAGATAAATATTTGACCATATCAAATCAATAAATAATTATGAATGCTTCTTAATAGCAGCACAACTCATGAAAAAATTTGGTCTTCCTTAAGTGTTCCACAGATTTTGTTCTGGGGTGTCTCATGGGTGTCATAGGACACACATTTGTGAGTTAATACAGAGAAGGTGAAAAGAGTTTTACAGGGTTTTTTTTCCTAGAGATGTATTAAAAGTATGAGAAAACAGAAAGATGCTCTTGACTTTTTGACACCAGAATAACTACCATCAAAGATGGAAAGAAGAAAAAAAAATGGAAAAAAACAAAAAAGAGAAATTATGATTCACTTAGTGCAAAAGGTTCAGGGAAAAATAAAAATTTATAAATCAGTAAAGGCCAAAGGGAGAAGTTGGGAGAAACAGCAAAGCAGCCCTCCCTGAAAACAGTGGCCGAGTCACATTTTGGCAGCTCTGTGCAGACCCTCAGCTGCCTACCAGAGTGACAGAGCACTTACAGGGGCCTCAGCTCCTTTCCTCATCTGCCCTTTCCTCATCTGCCCTCCACACACTTCTGTCGAAAATCACTGAAGGTTTCCACGTGATGATTTCCATGGCTGGTTTATGATGTCTCCAGAGTCTCTAAGGAGAAGTTTAATTGTTCTCAGCAAATGACCTCAGCATTTCCAACTGTGGAAAATATTTTCAGATTGCACTGATTTGTGTATTAATTTTTTTTTTTTTCTGTGCTGCAAATCTGCTTGGTGACAGGAAGCTTGCTGCTGGCTTTATATCTGAACTGCCATTTCCCATCATTTAAAAAAAAAATACAACTAAAATCCTCACTCTTTGCCAGCAATCCCAGAGCCTGGCAGACTGCAAATGAGCCCTCTGGTTTTCCAAGCACATCTGTTGCTTTGTCATGTAAAAACTGATTTCAATTCACTTTCATGCCTGTAAATTAAGTAAAATGATAGTCCTAAGGACAACAATTTAGCAGAGCTGAACAACCAGATATTATGAATATGGTGTAACTGTGTCATGTTCACCAGGGCTTTATCTCTTTCACAACCTGCATGTCTTGATCTAGAACAAACCCCAAATCGCAGTCATTTAATTGATGCAATTGTACCATGCCTGGGCTCCTCCGTGTGCTTTCTACCAACCTTTGAAAGAATAGGAAATAAAATAAGATTGAAGAAATTCTAGGTGCAACTAAATTGCCTGGGGTTTTGTATTTCTTTTGTATTGCTTATTCATTTAACTGGGGATCTTTTTGGTGTTCTCGTTCTCTTTTGGTTTGTTTTTTCATACCTCTTAGTTTATGAGTATATGCCCATCACAATGAATTTCATTAGTTCAAGCATGACCTTGATTTATTTAGATTTTTTTTTTTTATAATAACTCTTTTACTCTGTATAATATACATGTATAATTTACTCTAATATAAGCTTTTTCTGAGCAGATTAGAAAAGGTTTGCCTGGGAATGAAACTGAAATATATCTAAGTATTTCTATGTGCATAAACTTGCATAAACATTTGTATAAAGTTGCTGCTTTTGTGTTTGGCTTTGAAAATATGTTCAACTTCTAGTGAAGTAATCAATAAACTCCATATATTCAATGGCCTAATTTGAATTTAGCATGAGAAGAGGTTGAATGCAATTGACTACCTACTACTTGTTCTACATAGAGTTTCTGCAAAAAGGTAGCTGTTTCCAGTGAGTAGAATATATATTTCATTTGGATTTTGCAGGGAAACTGTCTCAGGGTTGTAGTAGAATGAGTTTTGTCAGTCTAAAATTTTATAGTTTAAAAAAATAGTGAGCTGTTAGGTACTGAGATTTCATTGTTTTCTGTAAAATGTGTTAATTTGTCTAGTTTAGAAAAATCTTAAACTGATGATTTTCAATGCTCTACTATTGAAGTTGCTCTTGGATCATTATTTGAAACTGACATTTCTCTGCACCTGGAATAGATGCAGAGAAATATAGCAGAATATAGTTCTGCTTCTTCTAGAGATGAATGTGCAGGTGGAAATTACTGCACATTTTGCCTTGCATTGTTCAGAACTTCACGGGGTCATGAGAGGCATTTTAATGTAAATAATACCAGAAGCCACACAGACATTTAGGCAAAAAATTGCTTGGCAAGGAACTCATGAAAATATGTCCTGGAAACAAAGTTAGTTTTACTTGTTCAGAGCCTAAACTAGTGTCAAACAAACCTCATGAGAAATTGAGACATTCTAAAAAGTTGGTGTCTCCAACTCTTTTGAATTTATACACCCAAACTCACTATAGTAAGATGAGTTTCCTGTTATAACTTTTCCTCCCTCTTCTTGTGGCATCCCGGAATTCAAATTTTGTATAATCACAGCCAAAACCTTCTACAGTGACTCCTGTAGAGTTTCTAAACCCTCCTTAATCCTCCTTTTTGGTCAAGTTTTTTGTTCTTATCTGTCAAGGTTCAAAGCATTATATCCTTCTCACACTCATGTACTTTATAGTTTTGTAGCCATCTTCTTTCACTACTATGTTCTTGTATGTCCAACAAAAAAAATCACCTTATATTGTCTAAAAGAACTGATATTACTTTTCAGAACCCAAGATAAAAAAAAAATTACATCATACAATTCATCCTACCAACAACTGGCCATATAGTAAGTAATAATTCTAGCACATTTATCATATTTCCAAGAAAGCTGATGCTTAAAAAAATGTTATAGGATGATTAGGAATGTAATTTTTTTCCCAGGGTAATTTAGTCAAGGCTGTCAAAATAATAGATTATAAAAAAATTACATTAAATAAACCCCTGGATCATAAAATCCCGGAATAAATTTTACATGGACAGTTTTGAACATATATAAAAGTCCAAGAAATCAATCACACACATGCATGAGAGAAAGCTCAAACACAAACTAACTTCATTAAATGCATGGCATGTGAGAAAGGAATTTTCAAACCATCTTAGGGGAGAAAAAAAAAAGGAAAGAAAAAAAGGAAAACAGAAAACATAAAAGAAGCAGATATGTAGGCAAAGGCAAGAATTATGATTACAGGTGGTCCGTTTTGAAAACAAACAAAAATTAAGGTCCCAGAGTCCTTACAAAGGGTATCACACAATGTATTTTGCACAGCAGAAAACCAAGGTAATTTGACTTAGATAATAATTGAGTAAATTGGAATATAAATGAGGTGAAGTTTAAGGACAATATAAGGTGGGTTTGTTTACCCTACTGAAATTACTAGGAATATTAACCTTACTTAAAGGCAAATAAGGAATGAACTATTTAATAAAATAAACATGAGTAATTATCAAATAAAAATTCTCTTCTCAGCTTTATCTTTCTTGACTGACTTAAACTTATTCGACCAGGAAATGTCTTCATGTTCTCCTGCAACAGAGTCCTACACCACACAAACCTGCTGAATAATGCATCAGTCCTTGGTCATCTTGGGTCAATAAAACTGTTTTGGGGCTGGAATAATATTTACTGTAAGAATTAACCTGTTTGCAATAAACACATCTGGGGACCTTGTTTTAGTCTGAATTATAAAGTAAAGCTTTTGTTGTAAGGTGAAGCATGAACAGTGCCCTAGAGAATTTAATAGAGGAGTATTAATATTTATCTAGTCCTAATAATATTGTCCTAAAAATTAAAAGTACCCTCTGGAATAAAGCTATTTCAGGATTCACTAGAGTGCTCAGAAATTCCTTTTATTTTATCTTACTTGTCCCTGAGGAAAGGTTATGCATAGTTAAAATATTGACAAGGCAAGAGGCTCTCAAATATGCATTTATTTTATTATCATAGGTGCCACTCATACCTATGGTGTAATATTGATATCCTGTGTATGATTCTGTAAGGATTAATTTTACATGAATGTAAACCTACAGCAAGATTCAGACATTGAGACTTCAATGAGCTGAACTTCAATTAAAACAAGGATGAAAGGCAATTTTGGAAACCATCAGAAAAGTTAAAAAAGCCCCAAACCAAAGCACACTTCATATGAGCCTGCCATAGAAATATCTATGTACATAAAGCATTCTCTGCTCCCCTCCTCCACCGCCAGCTCTGCTGCTGTTGACCCAATTCCTTCCTTTTCACCTCTTCCTTTCAAGTGCCAGCAGTGCTCATTAAAAAAACCCACAACTTCTGCCTAGTTCACACAAGTACACAAGTGTTCAGGATGTTGTTTGTGTACGTTGGTCTCTATAATAATTCCTGGGGTTTTTTGCAATAAAAGTCTTTCATGGTATTTTTTTTTTCACTTGCTGTAATATTTATGGATGGCACCATTTAACCAAAGTGAAGTGGCTGTGTTGCTTTTTGGAGTAATGAGAAGCACCACCAAAATCAGTGGTAAAATGGAAGAATTTAAAAAAGATTGGTGCATTTCCTTGGTGTAAAATGTTAAATAGACTAAGCCATCAATGAAAATGCTGTCTTTATATTCTTTATGTAAACAACTTTGCAGAAGTAATGAAGTAATGAAAGATACATTGAATATTTGTAATTTTGCCATTGCATATCATCGTGCACTTGAGTGCATCACTTGTAGCAGTAAAGAACCATATTTTGCTGTTCTAATAGAAATTATTTTTCTGTTTAAAGTGAAAACTTGTTTTTGTACATTTGACTATTAAGTTGCTGCAGGAAAAATATTTTAAAAAAATCTGTATCAGAAATTTTG
Source organism: Serinus canaria (assembly GCF_022539315.1). NCBI lineage: Eukaryota > Metazoa > Chordata > Aves > Passeriformes > Fringillidae > Serinus > Serinus canaria. Next base: position 11,154,311 of record NC_066343.1, read on the forward strand.
AAAGCTAAAAGCTCTGCTCAAAGAAATCTGTTCTCAATGAGGATAATTTAAAATATTGGTTTACCTGAAAACTCTGACATTCCAGGGCAGGTAATTCTTAAAACATTCACCGTTAACAGTATGACTCTTCATTCTGTCAGCCTGGCATAATTTTCTGCCTGTGCTTCTGGGTTACATATAGTCTGTCCAAGCACAGATAAAAATGCATATGCCTTCCAATTCCTTATTTGAGAGAGGAAAATTGCACTTTATTTTTATATACCCTTGCCTTGCCTTGCCCAAACCTTCCCAAACCTTCCCAAACCTTCCCTTCCCAAACCTTTCCTTTTCCTTTTCTTTTCCTTTCCTTTCCTTTTCCTCTCCTTTTTCCTTTTCTTTTCCTTTTCCTTTTCTATTCCCTTTCCCTTTTCCTTTCTTCCTCTTCCCCTTCCCCTTCCCCTTTTCGTTCCTTCTTTTTTCCCCTCTTTTTCCCTAGCTACAATACATGCATTTACTCTTTGAGGAAAATAAAATAGCCTGCATACCTATACACCTTGAAAATTAATGACATTGTAGAGCAGCAACCCAAAGCTGGTAAAAGTATGGGTGTGATGAAAATGGTTTGAGCTGTGGAAAAGGAGTTTAGAACTTTTAAAAAGCTGTTCAAACAGTCAGTTTCTCAGTATATTTTGAGCCCCAAGCAGCAAAATCACAGGTCACAGAGTGTTAACACCACAGCTTCTACCAGACTCTCACTTGCCAAACTCATCGCTGCTGAGAGAAGATTGGAGTGTTTAGGAAACCCAGAAAGACCTTGAAGTCCAAGCTATGATTTTACAAAGCACGAGAGGCACACAGAGAGGAACAGGAATCTTCCTTGTCTGCTGCTTTGCCCTGGTTGCTCTTCCCCTTTTAAAGTGATATTCCAAGCAGGACAGCTCGATAACCTTCTCACGCCCTCCCCTTGTAAACACCATGTGGTGACACCATCTCTGCTCACAGTCTGTCTTGCAGGAGGAGGTGGTGTGCTAAGGAAGGTATGAAAGCAGCTCTCTGAGAGCTGAGGAATGTGTTAGCAAAAATAATTGCTTTTTTTTTTTTTTTAATTTCCCCATTAAGACACTGAGAAATTATTATCAGCACTGATTTTCAACAAACTAATGCCCAAGAACTCAAAATGATATATTAATATGATGTTTTAATATAGCTATAAATATCTTCAGGAATGATCAAGAAGGAAAAAATAAATTTTAATTTTTTTTTTTTTTTTACAATGGGCTAAGAGTAGCTAAGATAAAAATTTGTGCTTTCAGAGAAAGTGAGTTGAGCAGTGTAGAACAGAGCTCTGAGGCTGCTGCTGTCTATCCACAGTCCTTTCACATTTATCTATTGCATGAAATAGTGACAACAGTGTCTTGCTATGTTTAGTGACATGGATCAGGAGGTCTGGTTTCTTCAAGAAGAATTTCAGGGCTCTGATTTCTAACAGAATATTGCTCCTTCTTCCTAAGGGGAAAGGAGGAAATGGACATCACTTTCTTGAAGTCTTTCTATTTGTGGTATACTCTGCAAAAGAAGCAAGGGCATGAAATTAGAATATATGAGGTGTAGCCATCAGAATAAAGCAGAAGACTCCAGTCTGTATCAACACATCCATGCAACAGCAACAACAAAAACAAAATAAAAAAGGTGCTAGAAAAAGGCTATATCCTATTCATCAGCTCATCATTCCAACTTTAATAGATTTGATGTCAAGAAAATGCTGTCAGCAAACTTGTGTTTGCCAGGTATTGAAATGGCAAAACGACAGGGGACAGCAATTTTCCTACCATGCACAGGAGAATGATTTTCATATCCTGGGGGACTCAAATGTGGAATGATCATGAAGTGACTGAGGGTTTTTGTAACTGCTTTGAGCTTGATGGGAGCAAACTTTGTTGTTAGAGAAGTCTGGGAAGTTACACAAACTTTTGCACACACCACTTTTAATGTCATCAAATATTGTTGCCTAGAGCTGCAGGTGATAAAATTCATAATTTTATTTTACAAAAGTAGTTTGTTAGAATAAAAATATTTATTCATAATTTTATTTTAAAATAAAATAAAATTATGAATAAATAATTTTATTTTAAAATTATTTGTTCATAATAAATGCTTCATAATTTTATTTTAATAAAAGTAGTAGGAAAGTTAAAGACAGTGTCTTGATTGTTAATAAGACAAAAATTCAGACAAGAAGCTGGTGCCTAGAAGTTAAGAAAAATGGCAAATATTTTTTTTCTCATTGGACATCTAGATTACCTAGATACCTAACATTTCTCCACCTAGAACTGATGGCATTCCATGATCTTAATATTCCCTAAACATTTAAAACTAATTTTTTGTCTTAAATTCAAAATTTTCATATTTGAAAGTGCCCTTCTGAAAATCAAAAGGTTGAGGAAATGCTGAATCCAAGGAAGGGTTTATTTTTGCTTTCTACTCAAATCCTTATGATACATCTTTCATCTGAGGGCTCCCCTTCATTTCACACACAGAAAAATGAACAACTGCTCTCATTCATGGTGGAAAGAAGAATTGCTTTATTTTTTTGAAGCCTCTGGGCTAGCTCTGTACCATCCCAGGCAATTAACTACCCCTAACAATCTTCATGATGACCCCGTAAGTGTTCCATCAAACATCACTGGGCACGGTGGAAGAATCAGGGAGCTGCTGAAGTATATCCTTAATAAACTGTGTCCCTGCAAAGTCACTCAAGTGTTACTGTCAACCAAGCTTCACATCCTTCATCACCCTGATGATCAGCTGGCTGCTGGAGATCATACATAACACAGGTCTGCCATTTGCAGGGCTTCACTTGAGAGACTGATGCCCCCAGTGACATAAATTGTGACCAGGAATCTCAGGCAGTGAGGCTGGCCAAGAAATATGTGCTGACATCCCATTTCTGCACTTTACTGTGGCACTGACATTTATGCCGTTTATTGCCAAGTGAGGGATGAAGAGAAAATAAAGGGCTAATGAAAGATGTCATTTAACTTCCATGGGAGTGTAAGGCATGAATTTAAATGGGAGTGTAAAAGAGATGTGCAGGAAATGCAGCACTGAGCCACCCCAAAACATCAGATGTGAGAGGGTCCTGCAGAGATGCACCCCTGAAATTTTCTGTCAAGTACATAAACAAAAGTAGAGATCATATAAACATGCTGGACACACAGACCACTCTTTCTAGGCTCTGTGGCACCAGCCAAATTCCACAGATCAATAAGTAATTCTTTGTCAATTTTATTTTTTCCTCCAATGTACAGAGAAAAGAGGCTTTTCTTGGGAGTGGATCAAATCTGATTGGGTGAGGAGGAGACGTCCAAAAAAAAAGTGACAATGGAAAAAATCTTCCAGCCTTCAGCAAGGAAACTTGACTTCTGTAACGGAATTAAGATAAAAATAAATTAAAACAATTTTGGTATTTAGGCTTGTGATTTTGGTATGTACAGGTGGTTAATCCGCATATTTTTTTTCGATAGAACACATTCTGATTTTCTGAAAATGGCATACCAATAGAACAAAAAACCCAAACAGCAAAAGGGGGACATAAAATCTCTTTCTTCCTGCCATATGCCCACACACACCACAGGTTGATTTCTGAGACTTGCATTACAAAGAAATAGTTTTTCTTAAACTGAAGACTGTCAGGTTTCTTGCACCCTTGAAACACTTTTCATAATGCCTGTGTCTCACATCTTATCAGGGTGGTGTAGGATACGTGCTGCCTGACTGCCTCTCCCTCAGCCACTCTCAGAAATATTCTCCCAAACATCACACACCAAAAAGCTGACGTGGAGGCACTTGTTTGAACCAGGCACAGCCTTCACACCTTTTTATTAGCCCAATACATTAGGAAAATGACAGAATTTCTTGTGTAGTCTTCTTGTGACATTTGTGAGTGGCTGTTCATGCAAACTGTAATGCAGATGTGCATTATTATGCAGATGTGCATAATAATGCACATCTGCATTACCTGAAGGTTGCAATTTCACACCAGCTTCAGGTAATGCAGATGTGGCTGCCTGGACAAGAATTTCCATTTGAGAGACCAGAAATATATTTTCTTTTCCATGTGCATGTCTAAAACTCATGGTTAAATAGAGCTTTCTTTCAGATTGCCAGGCTATAACACAGTGAAAGATGGTTGCCTGCTCAGAATTTCCTTCCCTCTAAACATTTGGCTTTAACTGAATAAAATCTCTGAAAGCTTAACAGTCTCTGCTACAACTGTGAAGTGCTCTTCTGGCCTGGTAACAGCAATGCTGCAACAGATTTTTTTTTTTTTTTTGATGGTTTTTATTCATTCAGCAGGAATTGAAATTTCCATTTTCAATGGTAGGAAGCTCTGTTTCTTAAGGAAAAAAATGTTGTAAGCAAAAGTGAAAAGGTTTTAAAATGTGAGCGTACATATATATATAAATATATATATAAAAATCACAGGTAGAAGCTGAGAAGATGAAGGTAAGAAACAATTATATCAGCATTTTCAAAGGTGATCCATTGGATTAGAAACCATGTACAGAAACCGTGCTCAGAACTCGTAGGGGCAGGTGGATTTCACCTCAGAGTCCTGAAAGAGCAGGGACAGTGTGACATAACAAATACCATGTAATGAGGAGAAGATCCATGATAGCTGGAAGGGATGTCTTTAAGGAACAGCAAGCACAAAAGTCTTCAAAGCATACAATGTTTTTTGGGTTTTTTTTAATCCCTTAATATGGTTTCATATGGCAAATGGTAGCACTTAGTCCAGAGTAGCTGTGAGAACTCTACTAATCTTGAAATTCAAGAAAGAGAAATGCAGTTTTACACATGAGGCAGAATGACTTTGTGAGGGGGATCAGAGGGTGCAGGCAGGTAAGAGAGAGGCTGACGGGTTGGGTGGATGCTCTGATGAGAAAGGCTAGAAGGCTGTGTGATCAGCAGGTTGAAAAGGAGAGAAAACAGGTTTTGATGTAGAATAAGGGAAACTTCATAACCAGCAGGCCAGGGGAAGGCATTCTCTACCTGTGGACTGCAGTACTGGGGACATAACTGAAAAACTCAGCTCAGTTTTTGAGAGCAGTGGCAGATTCGTTCAGCAGTGGTTAACAAACTGGTCAGGGAAAGAGATCTGACCTAATGAGATCTGACCTTTAACTTAATTTCTTTTATGAAATTAAAAAAGCCATTAAATATCTTGTTTATTCTGAGACAGTGCAGGCTAGGAGTAAGATGGTCTGGCAAGCATCCAAAACTAAATATGGGGAAAGATGATGAAGGGACGCTCTTTTGGGTAGTGCCACATGCTAAAAATAGTGATGGTAACAACATGTAGCTTAGGAGGTTCAAAGCAGACATAAAATCCTCTGTGAATGAGGAAAGTGCACTAATAGGAAAGCTTAGTGGGAAAGATTGTAAAATTCTCAAAATCACAGAGTCACAGAACCACTGAGTTGGAAAAAAACCTTAAAGATCTTTGAGTCCAACCACAAACCTCATGTCCCTCGTTGGAGCTTCTCAATATTTAGATGGACAGCCATGAAAATAAACATAGAAATAGCACAAGGCTTGAAAAGGAGCCTTCAAAACTGCTCCCCAGTGGAGGGGAGGGGAGGGGAGGAGACAGAAAAAGATCCTTCTTTCACAATAGTCCCTTTGGTTACACAGATAAAAAAAAAATGGTAAATTTCATAGAAATAATTCCTGGTGTTTATCTGGAGGGGAAATGGTAAATGTGAACATTTTCAACTGAAAAGTGACTGTGTAAAAAGTGAAATTATTGAGACATTGTTTATCTCAAGAATTAAGAACCTCAAAAATACAGGAAAGCTTTCATTGTCATTTGGCTTGCTAGTGAGGAGGAAAAGTGTGTAAAACTCTGTCAAACTTAATAATCTGTTAATAAATAACTCAATCTGTGCCTGACCTTTAAAAGAAGATTGTTATATGACATTGATGAAGCTGAGATCAATTCTCTTTTGCAACCATCATCATGCCATACAACACCTGGGTTATTTTCCTGCTTTATGATTTTTATGCCTCTTTTGACACTCTCAATTTATGAGTGATTGTCCTTCAGGTGATTAATATGAATTTAAAATCATGAAATATGAAAGGTAAAGGAGCATGTGCATGTCATTGTACCCTCACACAGTCAATAATTTAATCTATTTTGTTCACAAAGGTTTTAGAGAACTTTTTGCTGTAGTCCAGAGATGCACAAGTGCATCCATGGACAATCACTTTGTTTTGTGCACTTAACAGGGCTTAATGCCCTATTTTCTTTGTACATTCAGCCTACCACCTCTACTTACAACTGATGCCACTGTAACAATTATTTGTGCTGACAAAAATGAAAGTAAGATTGTTGTGTTTTCATATTCATTCTTGCGCTTGAAAGTAAAGATTTGTCTTCGCGTTTCCTGTTATTTACAAAATGATAAAATGCTGGCACTTCCTTCTTTTGGTAAAAATCAGAGGTCTAAGACAGCAATATGGATGAGGTCATATCTTGGAGGAAACCCTTTGACTTTGAGACACTAAGAAATACTCCATTAAGATTCAACTAAATAAAAAAAAATTTGGAAATTGCAGTGATGTTGAAGTACTCCCAATGTATGCTTAACTGATAAAACAGAGAATTAGGAGATAAACTCCTGTGGTTTTAATTGACCTGACAAATTTAAATTTGTCAGATTTAATCTCCATGTTCTTTCTAGAAATGAATCACCAGGAGAACAAGTGAATGTGCTACCACAGAGGACATGTCTGTCGTTAAAGAGGACAGAAATTTTGCATGAAAGATGGTCATTAAAAGCAAAATTTTTCTGGTGTAGTAGCAATGACAAAAGACAGAATTTCAACACAGCCTGCTCCATTTTAATATGGAAATCCTAAAATTCGGTTTCCCAGGGATCATGCAGCTTTCAGCACCTGTAAGATAGTGTTCAGGTTGTGTGAGCAAAATGGGACTTTAAACCTGGAATGCTTTTTTCAGGTAAACACTTAAATACAATTGTCAGATGGGTAATCTCTATTTTGACTAAAATTGTTCAGGTTTGGCGGCTGTGGGTTTAATTTTCTTTTAATAGAAGGTTTTTGTGCCATTTAGAGAACAAGTACACCATGAATTTAACAGCTATTTGATTAGGTGTTATTTACATGTATAAATAAAAATATATACATTACATATAAAACATATATATTTGTAGCTATGGATATATATATTTTGTTTATATATATATATATACACACATGTACACACACACACACACACACACACACACACACATATCTATCTATCTATCTATCTATCTATCTATCTATCTATCTATCTATCTATCTATCTATCTATCTATTTATCTCCATATATATATCCATATATATCCATATATATAAAGTGTAAATATATTGGACTTCTCACAGAAGTCACAGTTCTGTAAGATACAAAAATTCCTTCGTTCCTAAGATTTCACAGAACAACTCTTCTCATATTTCTTATTTCTCTGCAGGTCAGATCTCTGCCTTTTTTATTTACTCACTCTACTTATACATTATTTAGGGTCAGATCCTCAAAACCTGCTCAACTTGCATGTATCTCATACTCAAATATTAATGTGCATCATTTTACAAAATGAAAAGGCTTTTCAAGCAGAAATTGCCTATTATTGCAGACTCACACTGCTTTTGTTAATCAGGTGTGTTTTGCAAAGGCATGACATGATTGTGTCACAGAATTACTGCTTTGGGTGTTTTTAATTTCTTGTATTTGATATATTTTTTCCTCTCTCTCTTTTTTTTTTTTTTTTTTTTTTAATTCTAATGGAGCAATAACATAATTTGTGTATTGAAAATAATATTCTACTTTTTTTGATCTGTCTTGAACACTATAAAATTCCAAGTCTCAGAGAAAGTCTTCTTTTTACTGGTGTATAGAATATAAATACTGGAGCACGATAAAAAGTGAAAAGTCACCCATTCCAATAAAAAAGCTCTATATTCTCTCACGGAAACAAACAAACAAACAAAAAACCAGCAGAATTTGAAAATATCTTTCTGTTCACTCTTTCTTGTACAGTGATTTCATGTATGTGTAAGTAACAGACTTGATTACAGCTCTCTAAATTTTCCAAGCAGAAAGAGGAACTTAGTGACTTTCCTGATATCTGATAATTATCTAGCATTTAGTATTTTAGGGCAGCATCACCTTTTTAGGAAATCTGCTTTCAGTGCTCCAGGGGTAATCTCAGAACAGATAACTTCAGTTGTTTAGGAATGAAATTGTGCTTTTCCAGTCACTTCTGGGCATTCAGTCCACAGGATCAGCTGGAGCTGAAATAAACCTCTCATCACAAGTGCAGATATCACCACCAACCATTTCTATATACTAGGACAGTAGATCAAGGATCTTCTATGATCTTCTCTCTAGGATCTTCTCCTATTCTACAAAAATTTGGTAAAATAGACCTCTTTTGGCTACTGAAACTGAATTTCCACCAAATATAATAATGTGAGTGCATATCTTTCCACAAAAGAATGAGAAGGGAAAGTTTCAGCTTTAAAAGTCTCCACTTTTAAAGGATAAAAAAGGATAAAAAACAAAACAGCATTCTCCCAGCTGCATGGTTTCAAATTCTTCAGTTTTAGATATTTATGTGGGCAACAAGACCTTCATCAGATCTATAGATTATTGATCTGCAAGTCAAGAAAAATTTAAGATGGATACAATTAGCTTACATTTAAGAAAGATGGGTACAATACACTTGTTGCTGGTCTTCTTTTGTTCTAAGAGTGATTTCTGAAAGGAGCCCCTTCTGCGCTGCAACAGCTCCTGTGAAACAGAAAAACAAGGGGTAAATTGTAACATGCTGGAGAGAGGAAAAGAAAAATCAAAGTAATATTTTGTATGGGATGCTCATTACCTCTATTTTCATAATGGGTTTTCAGGCAGAGATTTTGACAGAGCCAGCCTTGTGTTTTAATCCTTTAACCATATATTTGAAGCAGGTTATTCATGTTTACTACTCACCTGAGGAGCAAAAGACTTAGAAGGTTTCAATGTGCTATATTTCCAAACTATATATATATATATATATATTTGTGCCTTAAAGAATGAGCTGAAAAGAAAAACAGGCTCCCCCTGGGAACACTGTGAACTGCCTCCAAGTCAGTTCACAAGGCAGGCTGGGGAGCTCCTGAGAAAAGATCTGCCTATTCATCTAAATCATCATTGACATCTTTCTCACACAGCATGAGAACAAGCTGGTTGGGTGACACTGCATGCAAACTTCAAGACTCAAACATTCAGGTATCAAACAGCTGGAAGTTAACATTCCCACAATAACTATTTCCTGAGATACAAGAGAGAAAAACCTTTTGATTTATTATTTTGCCCTTCAGTGGCTTATTGCTTTGGATTTCTTCTCATGTGTTAGTACATCTGTGCAATAAATGCAGCAGAATCAACCCCAAAGAGGCACAAAATTACATTTTTTGTCTGTTTTCTACTCTGTCCCACATGTGTTTTATGTGCTTTCTCATCCACATGTGTAAGAGCAGATGAATTGGAGTGTTTAGGGAAAGTTTGATTGCTCTCCTGTTACAATTTATTTTAATAATAAGATGCATTCATTTGTTTTAAGACTTAAAAACAATATTAATTCACAAAACATCCTGGAGATCAAGGTAGTAATGAGTGCTGGCATGCAGCCATGCTTTTCAGCAGAGGGAAAAAATAAGAGTGATTCTCAAGGCATCTATATCAGCCTAGGAGAATGAGGTGTTTTAGGACAAAAATGGAGCAAAACTTTGTTATTTTCTCCAAAGCAGTAAATGACATGACTAATATACCTTAAAATAAAATCTTTATAAAGTAGTATGAGATTCCACATTAATTGAAAAGATGTATGTGTTCCCACAAAAGAAAAATCACCATTTAGGCTTGGAGAAGTAGTTATTTCCCTTGAACACGTGAAGTCTCTGCCCACTTAAATGCTGAAGCAGAAATAAAGATTCATCTCAAGATCAAATGAAATTTGAAAAACAAACAGGAAGATGTCCCTTCAAATCACATCCTTTATTTTCTCATACTCTGTATGCAGAACCCTTGACATTATTTCTTCCTGTTTTTGAAGTTCCACTGAATATAATGGAATCAACATTTTCAAATTTTTCAGGTTCAGTTAACTGTACTTTTTGTTATTAAATACTGGCCACATTGTCCTGGGCACTAGAAGAAGAAATACCATAATATGACAGAGATACCATCAGAGTAGGCAACAGATTTATTAAATTTTATCAGGGAATAATCCAGTAATACACATCCAAATAGATGAATTTTTTAAACTATTTCTGTCTGGCAGAGGCCTATCCTCAATTATTATTGCCCCATTCCTTCTCCTACTTCCAATCTGTTTGTGTAAACAGGTTTTGAACACCACAGATTTTCTCTTCAGAATGTGACAAACGAGACTAAAAAGGAGTTAGAACCTCTTTTCCCTAATAAATTATAGGATACTTATGATTATCCCTGCAGAACTTTGCGAAATTTCCCATTCCTATTCTGTTTGAAAGTTCACTCTGGTGAGGAAGCGCCAGAGATTGCTAAAATAAATAAATCATATTCTCCAAATAAATACAGAAAGTAAGATCTTGCTGAATTAAGAAAATATTAATTTACCTGTTTGAATAATTTACTTAATGCAGAAATTTAAAATAAATGCATAAGTAAGAAAAAATACTTCAATATAATCTATTAGCACACTCCTAGTGTTGAAAAACCACATGGTGTGAAGGCCACAACAAAATTCCCAAAGTTAAAAATAATTTAAAATACTTTAAAATAATAAAAAAGTACTATGAAAATTTTAAGAGAAATAACATATCACAAAATTTAAAGAGACATGTAATTTCTAATAATAGAAGAATTTTTAGAAACTAATATACATGTGTAGCTTGCAAATGACAACTAAGAGAGAGGGTCTACAAAACACAGATATTAACTTATTAAAGGAAATACAACCTAGGAGCTAAAATTGAAGAGCAAACATTGTTTCTTCAGCATGCATGATATGATTCCTGAAACAAAAATAGGCAGATGAAAGCCAGAATAATATATAAATGCCTATAAACTTAAGTAGCTGCACATGACTAGGAAGAGGACAAGGAATTAATTTTAAAATTATCAAATTAACCAAAAGTCTCAGGCATTTGAGTGGATAGAAGAGTTGTCTGTCAACTTGTCTACCATCCAGAAATGGGACTCTATGACTAGAGATGAAAGTCATCTATTAATTGTTTACTGTTGTTCAGGGAAATTAAAACATAAGTACATAATTGCCTTGATAAGACATCATAGGATGCAACAAATAATTGCCTTTGAGTTTGGTTTTCTACTATTTTCTACAGCTAAATAACACATAACATGTAAGGGATGCCAATATGTCTTTTTTTTTATTTCTTTATTAACAAAAAATGAAGAGCTGTAAAGTTAAAAATATCTGTACTTTCATTTGGTTCCATCAAACTACAACCAAATCAAATGAACAATATCCCTGGAAGGAGAGCCAACTGTGTTCTAATTTCAAGTGGGAATAGAATTTTGTACAAAGCATGAATTACTTTCTCAAGTTGAACTGAGCTTGCTCCAAGCCATTTCCTGACTAATTTATTTATCCAGAGTTCACAACTTCTGAACTCCCCCAAAGAATTGCTTGTGTGAAGCCTCATATCTTGCCTACACTTCAAAATCCTGCCTTCATCATGAATTTCCAATATCTGCTCAGATGCTGTGGATTTTTTCCCCCCTGGAGGGTGACAACATCTCCATTTGAAGCAGACTCTGCCAATAGCTATATGAGAATCCCCTCCAAATGTGATTATAAATGATCCTTAAATGCTGACTTCACTAATAGTAATCAGCTTATACGAGTGGAGGAATTTGTGCTCCCTTCCTGCATCCTCTCACGATCTTTCAAGGTCAAAATATGTCAAGGCTGTGTCTTAGAGATCCTCTCAAAGCAAACAAGGGACAAAAATGCTCATTAGTGGGCTTCAAAATCAAATTATGGGAAAAGAACCCTTTGAACCAAGTGAAGCCAGCACAAAAGTCAGAGTGATGCTGGTAAGAGGCAGAAAAGAGCAGCTGTTTGGTGGTACCACGGAGATTTACCAGCACATGTGTTGTGGTGTGTGTTCAGTTCCCAATTGAGTTATCTCCCCTGTTTTGTATTGTTCTCCCCTTTTGTCATGCTTCCCCCAGTTACACCCCTATACACAGTTCGATGGTTCAGTCCTGGTTCCCCCTTTCCCTCGAATGGTGTCCTCCCTGTCTGGGCTCGCTGCCAAGCCCTTGTCTCCACCCCCGTTCCCCTGGCAACTGCCCCTTTCCCCTCCTCCAGAGCCCCGTTCATCTCCTGAAACCCCCCCATCCTTCCAGAAACTTCTCCCTTCCACAGGGGGTGATTGGGCAGGTGCCCCGAGCCCCTCCTTTGTTCAAGTATCACTTGTTGCCACCCGTGTCAGTTATGTTGATTCCTCTCCTCAGTTTCCCCCGATTGGTTCTTGTACAGCCCTTTATATACTGCACTTGCCCCTTTTGTCCTGGTCTTTTCCCGCTGGATTCCCTGGAAACAATGATACATTAAAAACTCTGGATTGCACCAGGCGAGTTAAGACCCTCTTTTCTCTCCGGCTTCTCCGCCTTGCCGCTCCTTTCGATACTGTTGCTGCTTCTGCCGAGGCGCAGCCCGGACGTCCCTGACGGATCCGGGGCACTCAGCAGCGCGACACACATGTTTTGGTGTTTTTTCTCAGAATTGTGTTTTCCTGTTCTCCAGCACATAGATGCTCCTCTGCCTCAAAAAGCACTTTGAGTTCTTCACGAGCAGTTGGCCTGATGTGAATGTTGTTATTTCTAGAAGCACAAACAGCATGAAACGACATTAGTTAAAACTGTACTTCTCTCCAACAAACCTAACACAATAAATTTATTCATACCAGTAGCACAAAAGTCCTGACAGTTCACAGAGAAGTAACTAATTGTTTAAAATATTCCAGTTCTTATTTTGGAGGAAGACTGAAAAAAAAGATTACGCATATAAACATCAACAGAGGGCACATCAAGCTCAGTCTACTCTGTATCTTTTAATCCGCAGTTTCAAGACACACATTAAAATAATTTTCTGAATTTTTATAGCTCTAGCTAGATGAATCCTGATATTCTCAATATTTCTGCAACAGTTCTTATGATTTTGTTTCTTCCCTGAAATGCTGATGACCTGATACTCTCATAGATCTGCCTATTGCAAACCCAAAATCTCTTTCTTGAATAGTGATATTTAGTTTACGTGTATAATTTTATCACACTAAGGCTGTTTTCCCACCTTAGGTTCTTCTACAGATCTCTACAATTATTTTCTCACCAGTATGAAAATTAGTCATGTTTCCTTTAAAATTCATAAAGGTTAGAGTTCTCAGCTTTACAGTTGGCATTTTGTCTTTGCCTCTACCTGTGGGCTCTCCTGAGTACTCTGACCCATTTGAAGAAATCCAACAGGTCTGCAAAGGAATTCATTCTTACAAAAGACAATTATGTTTTCCTTTAATGTAATTTACTTACATGTCTACTGTTTAATAACTTGGAATAATTTCTATCAGTCTGACCCATTGTCATTTGGGTTACAGAAGCCCTGGGGGTGCTGTGGGGCACAGCTGGGACCCCAAACCCTGGGCTGGGCTGGGACCCCAAACCCTGAGCTGGGCTGGGACCCCAAACCCTGAGCTGGGCTGGGACCCCAAACCCTGGGCTGGGCTGGGACCCCAAACCCTGGGCTGGGCTGGGACCCCAAACCCTGAGCTGGGCCGGGACCCCAAACCCTGAGCTGGGCTGGGACCCCAAACCCTGGGCTGGGCCGGGCCCAGAGCCCAGAGCCCCGTGCTGGGCCGGGCCCAGCGTGGGCAGCAGGGCAGGGGGGATTCTGCCCCTCTGCCCCTCGGTCAGAGCCACCTGCAGAGCTGCCCCAGCCCTGGGCCAGCCCAGGAAGGAGCTGGAGCTGCTGCAGCCAGGCCAGAGGAGGCTCCAGGATGGGCAGAGGGATGGATGGAGCAGCTCTGCTGGCAGCCAAGGCTGGCACAGCTGGCACTGCTCCCCCGGGCAGGAGAAGCTTTGGGCTGAGCTCAGGGTGGCCTCGCAGGGCCTGAAGGGGCTGCAGCAAAGAGGGACAGAGACAATTGCCAAGGGCTGCAGGGACAGCCCCAGGGAATGGCTCCCAGGGCCAGAGGGCAGGGCTGGCTGGGACCTTGGCACTGAGGAATTGCTCCCTGGCAGGGTGGGCAGGCCCTGGATCCCTGGCAGTGCCCAAGGCCAGGCTGGACATTGGGACAGTGGGAGGTGTCCCTGCCATGGCAGGGGGTGGGAATAGATAAGATTCAACATTTCTTCCAACCCAAATCTTTCTAGGATTCTCTGATTCTGTGATCAAAACCACAAGGCCATGAAGCGATAGGAATTTTTCATGTATAAATAGTGAAATAAAAGTTTGGGCATTGCTTTACTACCCAACCCAGAGCATGATGCACAAGAAGTGTGATGAGATTTGGCACCTCTGTTACAGGAATCTGTAGGATGCATTTCACCTGTGAAAACACACATCATGTAATCTACCCTTGCTTCTTTTTTCTTCTTTAGATAACAGATTTTAGACACATACTACCAGAAAAAATTGCTATTGCTTTGCAATTCTTTGAGTATAAAGTGAAGAAAAAGCTCATTCTCATTTTGTCTTGAAATAGGTTGGTGAGGCCATCAAGGCTCCATAAAGCATCCCAACCTAAAATTTGGGTATCAGCACTGATTGTTTCAAGGTCTGATATTTCTTTTTTGATTACTCACAAAAGGAGAGAAATTTAAATCATAGGTCCTTATTAAAATGAGACTTTTATTTTGGATACTTATGTAGTGAGGATAATATTTAACATTGCATTATAGACTATAAAACTTCTTCTGAACAATAAAGAAACAGTAAATGTTCAATTAAAATAACCTATTGCTGGAACACTGGTGATGAGACATTTACTTTCTATAAATAGAATATGGCACCAACAAGTAAAATATTTATGTAAAATTGCAGAATTAAGGACCAGGACAGGAGAAATATGCTAATAGCAATGGGATAAACTCAAAGACATCACTCTGTTTGCTTCAAAAAGCATTTTTGAGAATAAAATTCAGAGTAATTTGGGCTGAAAAAGGACATTTGAGAGCACAGATAAAAAAATTGCACGCAAACCCCAGTACAATACTGATTTATTAACAATTTAACTATGCTGCAACTTCGTGTATTTCAGCAACTCTCAAGTTTAAAATGCCCAAACTATCAACATCAAATATAAAGGAACAGCATTGAGTAGTTCTATAAACTGGTTAAAAATTAAATTAAACCAAAAATATATAGAAAAAATGCCTATAATTTCCTTTTGTGTGGGAAATGAGAAAGGTGACTAAAATTTGTAGAGAAATATTTTATATCTCTAACTTTGAAAAGTGATCAACTCCAACTCATTACAACAGAGATGGATATGCAAAGACTGAAACCTTGGAAATTTGATCTTGAGGTAATAAATTGGGCCTATCTAAGAGACTAAAAGTACAGGAAATATAATTCAGTCCATTATATGTCCAAAAAGTATTGGGTTTTTTTTTTTTCTTTTTGAGAGAATTGACTATTTGAATGTACTTGCTGAAGTACATCCAGAGGGGATGTCTCTTTTCCCAAGGGAATTAGCTTGGTTCCTCATGATATGTTTCTCTAATCTTTCATTTAACTGAATGAAACCAAACCAACAAACCAACAAAAACCTCAAACAAAACCAAACAAAATTGTCCGAAAATAAAAATCCCCAAAAACCACAAAAACTCATGAAGACAAAAGTGAAACAAAAAAACAACCAACAAGAAACCAACTATCCAACAACTAACCAACAAACCAAAAAAATTCCACAACCAAACAAAACCAAACTCAATTCTACAGCCCCCAAAAACCAGACTGAGCCAAATCAGTAAAAAAAACCCCAAAACTCCCCAAGAAACCAAAAAAATTTCCCCAAACCAACAAACCCCAAAGTGACCCCCCTTAAACACCTCCAAAACCCACAAAGATGGAAAGGAAGCAAAAAAAAAAAAAAAATTGACAGCCAACAATCAATTAACAAACAAGCAACAAAAAAACCCACTTGAAAATCCCACAACCAAAAAACCCTAAACCCAAACCAACACCCTTGCAAACAAACCAAACCAAACCAAACCAAATCAAAGCAAATCAAAACTCCCTTAGTAATACAAAAGAAGAATGTTTGCATGGCAATTTTAGATGACTGGAATTTTTTTCCCTGAAGTGTGACAGATCATTTAGAGGAGCCAGAACAGAAGGGTTGATTTTTCTCCTTATTTTGGAAGGTGACCCCTTTCTTACAGGATGGTGTTAGGGCATTGAAAGAGAACAGAAATTTCAGATTTATCCTGTTCAGAACACATGGTTTTCACAAAAAAACACAACAAAATCAAATTGTATACATACATTATAAAGAAAGATTGTTCCTAACCCCTGAATGTATTAAAAGAATATTTTTAAAATTAGTGTCTAAAAGGAGAATATTTTATAAATAATGGGAAATTGCATAGTTATCTCACAATGCTGAAATTACCTTATAATTTATTACCCTAATACCTTATTCTTAATTTTTTCTCTGTAACATAAAATATTATCAGCCATAGAGTGTCTTACAAAACACACCACCACAAGAATCTGTTTTTCAGTGCTATATTGGTACCTCCTGCTTTCTGTACTTGGAATATATTCAAATTTTTAAGACCGTGTTCCATGTTCTTTACACTAAGGCAGATATTTTAGGCCCAGATATTTTAGGCCCAAGAAATGGAAATGAAATAGTGACCCATTACACACTATAAGCTGCACATTCTGGCCTCAGGTGCTATAAACTCTTAAATTTTCTGGGGGACTAAAGTAATTGCTAACAGTCATGACCTCCATCACTACAACGTTCATAAAAACACTGAAATCCCCCTTGTAATTTTTTCTGACTGTGATTGGAGCCATCAAAACCACTCAAAGACAACAAAAATAAATCTGATAGGAGGAGGATGTTTTGTAAAAAACTTTTTTGCCTAGGGATGTTTTTATTTTTTAAAGCAATTTCAAATGAAATGTAACTGTTTGCAATATCTAATTGTTTCTTAGGTACTCCTGCAGAAGTGCCTTTTCAAAGGGTTTCAGAATTAACCTCTCTGGTCGATTTATGCCCCATCTGAGACAAAATACACAGCCCAGTTTACACTAAAAAGGAAAAATGGTCACATTCAACTGAAACTGCCTGAAAAAACTATTTCATACATTCAATTTTCTCTCATTATTTTCCATATTCCTCTAGGGACCACCTAGGGAGAAAACAAACTGTGGGAACTGGGTTTGATTTGGAAAGCAAAGTGAACTCTAATAAAGCTGTTGTTGGAATGGGACAGATATGAAAGGAGTAATTCCTCTATGTCTTAATACATCTCTCTTTCAAATTTTGGGGGAAAATGTGGATACTTGATTATGAAAAGATTAATGCTGAATGTAGTCTAGAGAAGACAGAAGCTCAAACCACACATAAAAGTCTAGAGTGTGGGTTATTCCAATTTATATTGCATTTAAAATTTGGCACCCTAGGTTTCTTAAAGGCCAATACTATATTTAGTCAGAAAGTTTTTAATATTCTGAAGGTGCAATGCAATTTTAAGGAAAGGTGGATCCAGAACTTCAGTGATGTTTTCTATATCTCTTTTACACTCGCTACTTCTGACTTTTAGAAATTCTCTGAATACAGATCCCAACCCAGAATAAAAAAATTACTTCAGCAGGGAAACAAGAAGTTCAAGAATGAGAGGTACAACACTTCAGCAGTTTTATCTGTTTGGCAGCATACCTAACTTGTGACTGTATTTCAGCAGTGTTTACTGCCATTCAAATGTGTACTTTTAGAAAAAAAACATTCTTGCAACAGTAACCACAGACTAATATTCGAGTAAATAGAGTTTGAAAGTACTTTGATGGATACCATTCTGAATTTCATTTTAATCAGCATTGTCATTGACCAATAAAGATATTTCTATTAGGAAACCTAAAGATTTTGATACTCATCATCATCATTGTCATCATTGTCATTAACATCATCATCTCCAGAGGTTTTAATTTGAAATTTCATTTCTCTGTTATTTTAGAGATTAAATTTACTCCATGGAATACAAACAGGAGTCTAGGAAATAAAGTCCATTTTATGTGTGTATATAACTTATTAATATTTATTAATATTTCAGTTCATATAAGTACCTTTTTCAGGAATTTTCAGGCATTTACCTAAAAAAGAGTGCAGGAATTTCTTTAGGAAGCTGGATTATTACTGGAGCTGTAAGAATGAACCACCATATAGGTGAGAAAGAAAATTCAATCTACATTGTCTCCTGTCCCCATAACAACAAGATAAGACTTATCATTTAATTTAGTTTCTGCTCAGGTTGAATGTTATACATTCTATTCAAGTAAAAAATGAAAAGCTAAACATACTTATTATGAAAAAAAAAAAAAAGTACAGATGATAAAGTTAATAATCTCTTTCCGTAATAGCAAAAAAAAAAAAAAAAGGAAATAAAAAAATACTTTACTTAAAAAACCATCTCTGTCTCAGATTCTTTGGCTATTCCAAAAGTTTTTATTTTTCAGCTAAAACATCAATAAAATCAGAGTAGATAAACCTAAATACCCCAATTCAGCATCTTCCTGATTTTTCCTTTTCATCCAATATGAAGTCTAGAGACAAAGTTAACATAAAATTGAACTTCAAAGAGTTTTAACAAAGTTATACTCATCCATTCAGATATTCATATTTTCAATTTTTTTATGCCTGGGAAATATGTTATGCAGAAATACATTTTTAAAACCAAAATAAAGAAGAATACTACAGACAGAGGGGAGCAAAAAAAGCAAACAGAGAAATAATTAGAAACAAGGAACATACAACATATTTTATTTTCAAAACAAATAGAAACCACAGGCAGAAGGCTGTATTTGATTAAATTTCTATAGAGAACAAGACATTTTATTATGCTGTGCATTGTACAAGTCGTTTTGATAATAAAATGCAATTTAGTTTTACTACCAATGGCCTGTACAGTCTCCTAACGAATGGACATGATGAAAATAATACATATTGTTTATCATGGTGAGTTTGCAAGCCGTGAAAGAAATTTCAAGCAGTGGTCATCATTGCTCAGCCACAAGAAAACACAGCTGGAAATTAAAAGAGACACAGTAAAGATGAGGAAAACAAAGAGTTTCTGGATTTTGTTATTCACATTTAAGGAAAAGTGCTGTGATAGTTATTTCATTTGTGTGCTGAAAAATATTTGGAAGACAGTTTTGGATTTAAGATGCCTCACTTTTACAATGAAGTAGTCCAGCTTCTCAAAACTGTTATATTGGTCACCTTACAATTCTGAGTTATTTACATGAGACTGAAGGAAATGAATTATGAAAAAGGAAAACCTAATAAAGTCCCCCAATCAATCAAAGCTTCTGAATTTGAGAGGAAAACAGGTGTTGCCTTCATTTAAATGACATTTTGACCAATTCAATTACTACCTTAGGAAGGGAGGGAGGTCTTTAATACGTAACAGTGTGGACATTTTCAGCATCTGGATAAACTGCACCACATGTGCTGAACAGATGCAGCAATGGGATAATTCTGAAATTCAGCAATAGTCAGTCTTAAGGTGCCTTCTCCAATTCATTCCACTTTCCCTTGGGAATATGAATGCCATTTATTGACATGATGCATAATTAAGGAGTCGTACAAAGTTTTATTTTTCTGCCATTCTTAATTTACTTTCCCTGCCTCCAGGAAATGAACCTCCCCGTGTTCCATCTTTGCCAAAGAGACTGGAAACAAAATGGAATGACATGGAGTCAAACACAGAGTGAGTGCTGAACAGCAAATCCCAGCAGTTAAGGAAGCTGGGAGATCCAGCTCTGGGTGGAACTGGGCAGAAACTTCTGGTTTCTGCATCCACACAGCCAGGATGAGTCTGGAATAAGTCTTTTTGCATTTGTAGACTGCATATCTGCCCCAATTGTTTTTAAAAAAACCTTCTTCAGGAAAAAAATACAATATCCACAAGAATTCAGGGAACTTTATGTGAGAGTAATCCCTTTGAGGAGCTGCTAAAACAGCTGGGAAGGGGCTCAGCCTGGAGCAAAGGAGGCTCAGGGGGGCCCTTGTGGCTCTGCACAGCTCCTGCCAGGAGGAGACAGCCGGGGGGGGTCGGGCTGTGCTCCAGGGAACAGGGACAGGAGCAGAGGGAACGGCTCAGGCTGGGCCAGGGCAGGCTCAGGGTGGGCACAGCAGGAATTTCCCCATGGAAAGGGGGCTCAGGAACTGCCTGGCACTGCCCAGGGGGGTTTGGAGTGCCCAGCCCTGCAGGTGTCCCCTGGAGGTGGCACTGAGAGCTCCGGGCTGGGGACAAAGGGGGTACAGGCTGGTCTTGGAAGATTTCCAGCCTCAAGGATTCCATGACTTTGTGATTCTGTGGTTAGGAATACACTGATGGTCAGCCACTCTGGAGGAAAGAAGGAAAGGTGATGAGGAAGGTGGAAATAATGATTTCCTACCAGCTTTCCAATTTCTTCCTGTTGAATCTGGTCCTTTGTACCTGGATTAAAGCTTACCCCACTGTGGTAATGTTTCTTTTGGCTAATGATGATTAAGAACATCATATTAATAGAAATGCAGTCAGACTTGGAGATCCTGCACAGAATGAATGGCAGAGGATGTCCAGGATCCTCATGCCAAGCAGCAAAACCCCACACGAAGCAGTTCTGCTCACCAAACAATTCTGCTCACAGAACATTTTTGCTCACAGATACATTGCCATTGCTTGGGGCTGCTTTATAAAAGATCCAAATAACTTTGACAGTGAGAGCAACTTGCTCTGCCACCTCTGTGGACCCTGATCTAAAATGTCATTCTAAACCCAAAGAGTTAATTGAAAATTATTGTAATTTTTCAGTTGAAAAGGTGTCATAACAAATCATGCATAGCATGATTTCAGATAATTCACATTTTCATTTCATTCTTTAGTGCCAGCTGTAAGCCAGAATCTAGTACACCTTGACATGAGAGTTATTTCTTTCCTTTTTTGTGTGTCTTTGTGTGTTTATGTGTTGGAGTGGCAGAAGGAGCCAGGAAGATTTACAGACTTTATTTTCTGATAAGCCTCGGAAAGTGAAAGGTCAGAATTTTCATCCACCTGTACTCTAAAAAGCAATAAAATGTACAGATAACTCTCTCTTAAAAGTAATACAATTCATTATTGTTTTCATGAGTATCTCCTAATATTACCTTATTTTTAAAATTGCTTTTCCTCCCACCACCACTACACTGAATAATTTTAGCCCCGCTATGTTAAATGTTTTTAATTTGAGCATTCTAGATCAGGAAGGTAAACAGAAATTCTTTTCTACCTGTTAAACTATTTTCATCCCTTTGGTTTCCATTCAGTAAGGTTAGTTTTGAAACATCCTACCTTAAGTTTGTCTTAGGAAAGTTCCATGGTAAAGAGAGGAAGATGAAATTTTTCACAATGTGAAGATGGCAAAGGTCAGAGAGAACAGAAAAAATCCCCCCAAAATAGGAAAAAACTCTACGCAACCAGTGAAAACAACTTAACCCAACTCTCCCACCACAGAAAATCAGATAAAATTAAAGGGTTTCGTATAATAAGTGAAACAAATTTAATTATTATGCTCTATCAAAAAAAAAATAGTAATTATAGCATAATTCTATAGGATTTCATCCAGTTGAACTCTTTCTATCAGCAATACAGAAAGATGAAAGAGTGAGATAAAGGTCCAAATTCCCATGAAAGCTTTCTCCAAAAAACTATGTCACTATGGCTATTAAAGCAGGAAATAAATACCAAGACAAATTAGCATGCAAGTCTGACTACAGCTTACAACTTTTTGGTGGAAAATCTAAATCAGTTTTAGACAGGCAATCCATGTTTATTTGTTCAAATAAACACAGAACTATTCAGAAAGAAATACAGGAAATGAAAATTCAATGAAACAAAGAACAACTGAAAGGATCAAATGCAACTTACAGGGGGAAAAAAACCCCAAAAAACAACAAAATTAAAAACTAAAGTAAGCAAAACTAAGAAAAGGTGATTTGGAAATTATATGGAAATAACAAATAGTTAAGTATTTTTGACATTTACAGAAATTTAGGTGTTGTTTACTCCAACCCTCTCTTGTTTATTTACAATTCATATAGGGGACATCTGCACTGCAAATTACTTATGGTTGATTTTACTACATTAGGCAATCCATTCCACAACATTTGTTGCAATGGAAGCTTGTGGATGTTACCACAAAGATGATCAGGTGTATTTTACCTCACAATTGTTCTAACACTGTTTAAAAATAGACCTGAATAATGTAAACTTGAATCATGGAATACCCAGGTTTGGAAGGGGCTCAGAAGAACAATCAAGTCCAACTCCTCTCCCTGCAGAGAATAAAAGATAAAAAAGGACTAAATTTATGTCTCAGAATTTGCACTCACTTCACATCTGCATTTTTTTTAAATGCAGAAATACATTATTTTTAAAAGTTTTTTTGCTCCCCATTATGCCAATTTTTCTTGCTGACCAGTATTGTATATATATCTGTTTTATTAGACAGACAATTTATACATTGCATGCATCACAGAAAGTTGATAAATTTGTTTTTCAGTAGGTTGCAGACCTGGCCATGAATTAACCAATAAGTAGTATGAAATAGTATTCTGCTTTTCAGCCTGGATTAAATGCCAGCTGCTTTGATCAAACATGTAAGAAAAAAATTCTATTACTTCCCAATGAACATAATGTTCTACAATCAACTTGATTGGTGTTATGCAGGGAATTACAATTTTACTCATTGTTGTTGGGAATGATATATTCCACTGCAGCATCAGCCAGGCCACAGAGATAAGAGGCTTTAAGAGTTTAATTAGAAAGGTTTTCAGTCTTAAAGATATGCAAAGAAGATTAATACTAGTGGGCTTGAAAGCTACATGGGATCTCTGATGACAACTCCAGCTTTGAGGCAAATACTTGTTTTCTAATTAAAACCCACAGTACTAAAAATGCTTTGAAGAGATCTGTGCAGACATCCTTATTCTCCAGCTGCAGTGACAATCAAAATATTGACACTAATCTAGATCTCTGCTCCCAGAGGTGCCAAGGGTAACAACTGGGATTTGCAGCTTTTGCCCCTGGAAATTTCCCCCAGAGGGGATGGAGGTGTCAGTCCCAGCCATCACCAGCATCCTTCCGTGGTCATTGCACACATGAGCTGCCTGGAAGGGAAAAACACATGCATCAGATGATTCTGATAAAAAAATTATTCACAAAACCTCTGAATTTCCTCTGCTTGTATTGAAGATGGCAGATTGAAATGATCTTGCACTATGATGGCAGCCATTGTGAAACTGTGGAAACATGATGTTAGTAAAAAATGAAATAATTTTGTCACCTATGAGCTTTGAAAGAAACCCAAACAAACAATGACACAAAGATTTTGTGAGCTACAGAATAGGACAACAGGACCAACAATTACACACACACACACACACAAAAAAAAAAAAAATTGCAAGTACTGGAGAGTGAATACAAGCTTTCTGAGACAGAAATAGTGAGATAAATCCTAGAAGCATAAGGGGGAGAGAATAAGAGTGACCCAGTCTAACACCTCTGAAGATTAGTTTTCTAAATGAATTCTGTTCTTCTGTGTAAGAACAGAGTGATACAACTTCACATTCTAATTTTGGAGCCTTCTCATATGGAGAATGGTTGTGGCAGATACACCTTGTTCATACCAGACATTGAACAGAAACCTTTAACAGATGTCTCCCTGGCACTGTGAGCACTGCAAGTGCTGGAATAGCCTTGGCAGATAACCACTCATAATTAGATGTCAAACAAGGAGTCCCATTTGAATAAATAAAACTTTTTTATGCCACAGAGAGCTCCAAATATTGTACTGTGGTATGCACAGTAAAATGCCTGCTCTGAAAGGAAACAGGATGATAAAGATTTTCATTTTGAAAAATGGTAATATTTTCCCTGTGAAAAGTGTTAAGTTTGTTTCTGGAAAGTCTAGACAGCCGTGGAAGAAGCAACAGCTCACAAGGAACATATGCCTTTTTTACCTAGGGCAGCTGATATCAGCATGGTTTAAAAAATAACACTCCCAAACAAGACCTGTTTCTGTGGGGGAAAAAAAAAAGCATCAAAACCTAAAGAACTTAATCCTAGGCAAAGACAGAAGAATTAAATTTTCTTTTAAAATCAATGAGCCCATGATATTCATTCATGTGAAGACTAATGTGTTTGAAGGCAGAGAATTCAGTTACAAGGCAGAGGAGAAAGCAGCAAAACCCATCAAAATGACTTAAAAATGAGCTTAAAGTAATAGCAAAGCAGGATGTGAGAAGGTTTTTAGCTAGAACTGGTGCCACAGGGATGCCCACCCGTGGGATTACACTGAGTCCAAATGGAAAAAATAATCTGCCTGGCAGAAATTGACTATTTATGCCTATTATCTCTGACGAGAGAACCAGATACATGCAAACATTCATCTTCTTATTCTGATGCCTTTTAATCCAAATTTCTGATTTTACCCTGCAGGGAAGGAGAAGCTTCACACAGCAAGGGCATGAGGCTAATTTAAAAGCTGCCAAACAGTACTAGCATTTGTAGCAATGTTTCCCCCAAGCACCAGCTTAGCACTAAATGGAGGAGAAATATTGATTTGCACAAGACCGGGCCTGGGTCTTGCAGTGGTTTCAGTGAAGGAGTGGCACCTTAGGGGAGCTGGAGCACAGGCTTAGTCCACAAGCTGTGTTTGAGCAACTGTAATTGATGCTGAACTCCTGCTAATCCTTCCCCTCCAAGTGTCTGTCACTCCCTACTTCCTTCACAAACCAGAGGCACATAACTTTTCTTACTGGTTAAGTGCTGGACTATTGGCATAAATTAATAAATTTATGGAGAGGTGTCTTAGCAAATAATGTTCAATTTGTGGACATTATGATGGGAAAGATGTGATGAAAATGAAAGCAATGACATCACTAAACATCAGAATAAGAGGCAGGGAGCCCTGGTCAGGGGCACAGGAAGGTGTCCAGCTGGGGCTGGGGTGTCTCCAGCCAGGGACACTCCAGGCCCTCCCTGGGCAGCTGTTCCAGGGCTCTGCCCCTCCAGGGACACAAGTTCTTCCTCCTGCTGCCCTGCACCTTGCTGCCCTTGGTTTGATGGGCACTGCTGCTGCTGCTGGCACTGGCAGCACTGGGCAGAGCCCGGCCCGTGCTCGGGCAGCCCCTGGGGATGTTTGGGTGGATGGATGGATGGATGGATGGATGGATGGATGGATGGATGGATGGATGGATGGATGGATGGATGGATGGATGGATGGATGGATGGATGGATGATGGATGGATGGATGGATGGATGGATGGATGGATGGATGGATGGATGGATGGATGGATGGGTGGGTGGGTGGATGGATGGATGGGTGGATGGGTGGATGGATGGGTCTCCTTGTCACCATCCCCTAGGGCAAGAGGGTCATGACAGTTCGTTTCCAGATCCCAAAAGTGCAAAAGACAAACCCCAGGGGCCTGTCAGTTTAATCACAAAAATGCACCTTTATTGAGGGCCAGCAGCAAGTGAGATAGACGGATCAGAAAAGAAAATAAAGAATAGAAAGAAAAAGGGGAGGGGGAATTTAGTTACCAACGAGACAGAATCCTCAGGTCCAGCTGCAGATATTTGCCGTCGTCCATGAGGGTTCACTAAAGTTGTCTCAAAAGTTCCAGTTTATCCAGTCTATATAGTTTATGTAGTCTCAATCTGAAGCGAGTGCATCTGGCCCAAAGGTGGGGAGGACCCCAGGCCCGCTGTGCTGAGACCCCTCGGTCTGTGGGGCAGGAGCGAGCGAGCGAGGCCGAGCCAGCGCTGGCCAGAACTCGTGGGGCACAGGAGGAGGGCAAGGACAAGGCTCCATTGATCAGAAGCTGTTCAAGCAGGGCTCTGTGAGAGCCCAGCGAGCACACCTGCACATTGGGAACAACATCCAGAAAAATCCCACCTCAGCCAGGCCAGGGCTCCTGACGGCCTCTGCAGGGCCCTCGCGGCCATCGTGAGGCAAACGAAGGAAACTTGGGAGCGTCTCCTGCAGCCCTGGCAGGACTCCCTCCTGCAGCCTGCCCAGCCCAGCTCCCCCAGGCTCTGCCCAGCCCAAATCCTCTCTGTGCCTCCCCTGGAGCCTCTGCAGCAGCTCCTGGTGTCTCCTGTGCTGAGGAGCCCAGGGCTGGAGCCAGCCCTGCACAGGAGCCTCAGCTGGGCCGGGCAGAGGGGCAGCATCCCCTCCCTGACCTGCTCCCACTCTCTTCCCTGTGCTCCACAGGATACCAGGATATATCTGTATTACATAAAAGAGAGATATTAGATAGAGATAGAGATGAGACAGAGATAGGTGTAGAGAGATATTTGTATATATTGGCTTGCACACACTAGGCCGCTGAATCTCAGGCCCTTCCTTACTCTTTTGAAGCCTAATTATCTTTTAGCTACTTCTAATTAATTACACCACGTGTAAAACAGATTCCAAGTTTCCTCTTAATTAATAAAGAGCGCAAAGGTTAGGAGATCAACAAGGAGGATCCACATCCCGGGGAGCATCACCAGGCCTGCAGCCTGCTCCAGCCCTGCCAAAGACCTCGTCCTCTTGGCCAGGTGATTCAGCTGCGAACAGCTGCTGCTGTTCACAGCACCACAGTGATAATTTAAAAGGAACAGGATTCATTTAATTTTTTTTTTTTTTTTACTATTATGTCATCTCCCTGCAGTAAGCTGCATCAGTGTACTCTGTCATTAATGATAATAATGTTCTTGTTAAGTCCAAGCTACTATGAAATGGAAGTTTCTGTATCTAAAACATTGTCATACATATAAATCTTGAGACCATGTGCACCATGGCTGGATTCTGTCCCTCTTTCCCACATTTCATTACCATGTCCAGATCCCTTGAATGTTTCTAGGGATTGAAAATTCATAGCATTTCTGTTACAGTTCTTGGCCACCCTCACAGTGCAAAAGGGTTTTATTTAATTTTTTATAACTGAATTACTCTTTGGGCTTTAATAAAACCATTTTTATTCCTGCATAAGTTTCTATTTGACCACTGAGCAGTGAATACTTGGTGTCCTTACTGCCATTCAGAAATTAAAAGAACAAAAAAACAAAAAAAAAAACAAACAAACAAACAAACAAAAAAACCAAAAAATAAAAACAGAAGAGAAAAACAGAGAAAACATAGAGAAAGGAGAGAGAAGGAAGAAGAGAGAAAAAGACTATCAGAAACATTCACTGAAGTTATTAAAGACTTAGAAGAAAAAGATTTTCTACTAGTTGAGGACTTGTTTCTAGGACCTGAAAAGTGGGGAAGACCACGAAAGGCAGGTCTGAGTAACTCCAAGCAAACATATCCCTGAAGATTTGTTTCTCTCTGTGACAACATGTAGCTGCAAAAGATTTATTCCCAGTCTTCATTCCCCCAGGATGCTGGGCTCTGATCCTCAGCTTCCCCCTTGTTTGCCAAAGGTGTCACATTTGGCTGACTCCCCACAGAGTTGCAATTTAAGCCAGTGTCCTGAGGCATAACTGCACTGAATAAAGAGGAATTCTTGGTAGTGCTCTGTTGCTGGTTAGTTTAGTGCAGAAATAAAAGAAAACTGGAAATGTGGCAGTGAAAAGGAGAAAGAGAAAAAAAAAAAATTCAAGACAGAATGCTTCAAGTGTGTGGCAAAGATGAAAGAAATCCATCACAGATTGAGTTAGTTTCTGTAATTATTATTATTCCCTATAAAAGACAAAAATTAATTACCTTTGGAATGAGCAGTACCTAAGGTTATAGAAAATTCATAAATTATGTTATATATATATGTATGTATAAATGTGTTTGAAATAAGAAGATGGAGTAAATTTCAGAAGCCAAGTTTTGTGTGTGTGGTACAATTCTGTACATTTTGCACTTTGCATTATTGTTTTTTAAATTATCTTTCATCATAAACCCACAAATTTTAGTGTCAACCTTAGAGGTTCTAACAAGGAAAATTTAAAACTTAAATTAATAGAACAACACTCAAAAATTACTTAGGTCTTATTAAGTGATATTATGATTAGGTCAAGCAAAGTTTCTTTAAATATAAAGAAGTATTTATATTTGTATTTATATACTTTAGAAACATTTATATAGGCCTTTGGTGGCAGAAAAGTTATAAACATTGTGTAAAAAGTTTTCAGCCTGACAAGATCTAAATTTTTAGTCTAACAAGGCTAAATTTTTATTTCCATGTTGGATGCTCCTATGAATTTCTTAAACCTTTTCAAAGTGACACAAACAACTTTTATTCCAGTATATATAATATATAACAGAGGTGTATGTTATACTTAACTGCTTTATTTTTACAAATAGCTCATTAGCTGGAATGACTTGGAATGGTTATTTGAGTTTAAAATTTGGAATATTTCAATTTCTACATATTTATTCTGGAATGTCATGCCAGACATTGAAATGCCTCTTATTTTATTTTCCTTTTTTCCTCCAGTTTCTTTAAAGATATTGATGATTAGAGAAATTAAGACCATGGTGCCTAATTAATCTACAAGTTTTTATTAACTAGATACTTAAAGTAGAATGTAGTTAATTGTGGTAAAGGTCTAAGAGGAGGACTTGACAAGAATTAATATGAATCAAAAGAAAGAAAACTATTTGATATTTTCATTTCGTTTTAAAAAGAATTCATTTGGCAAATTAATTTCTCGGATAGCTGCAGGAAGATATTTCTGAAGTTTATTCAAAGCTCAGAGAAAAGGGCATTTTTGTTAAGGGATATGGTAGAAATTGGTAAAATCACAAATCATTTCAGACATGTGTGAGGGGACAGAGAGATCAGGCAGGGCCGTGGCAAATGCAATTGAGCTCTCAAGTGCAAAATTTGTTCAAAAAGCACAAATTTCAGTGAGGATTTAAACGGATACTTCCCTCTGATTCAGTCAAATTCCCATAAATTTCCAAAGAAAGAGGAAGAATAAAAACAAAAGAGGAAAAGACATACTGGGAGGGAAGGAGAGTTACTCCTTAAAACTGCCAGGGCTCTTGTACCAGTGATTCTCTTGATGTTAAGAAGATCATTTTTGTAATGCACCACCCTGAATCCAATGGGATTATAAGGGATTAACATGTAAAAAAGAGAGTGCCAAATTAGCTGTTTCTCAAATTCAAGAGAAAAAGTATTTCAGGAAAAGGAATCTAGAGCCCCAACACAAAATAAGCATTAATTAAAACTGTGCAGTGCTCACATGGCTGATGTAATTTTATGAGACCAATCTAAATATTTCCACTGAATTGATTTCCAGGTAAAAGAAATTCCTTACATGTGATCTTTTTTTCCAAATTTCTGTCATGCCTAAAAGATCCCTGCAGTTTAAAATGCTCCAGTTTGTGGCAACCTGATTATTCTCCAATAGAAGGCCCATGGGCTTTGCATATCCAGCTTCAGAAAATATTAAACAAATCCAGACATTTGCCATGTAGTCTAAATATGAGTTTCTTCTTCAACTTATTGAAGAATAATTTTTTTTTCCCAAGAGTTTCTGATATTTTCACTGTAAAAGAAATATTAGTCTAGGTGCAAAACGAAACATCTTTTGTGTAAGAAGAATCCAAATTAACACCCTTATTTTCTAGATTTTTCAGAGGGAGTAGCTTTTGTATAATCAGAAAGCTTTTTGTCCACCAGGATCACAGACACATGATTACTAATTAAAATGTTCACATTTACTGGGAATATTCAATTTAAACCCCACAACCAAAGAAATAAGACATACATCATAGTCCACATTGAAAAAGAAAAACTAATGCAGGATGTCATAATGCCACAAAAATTTTGGGACAGCTCTAGATTTTAGGAGTGTTGCTAATGAAACCTGACTGCCGCAGAAAAAGTGGAATTCGAAAACCATCCTGTGTATACAATAGATACTCACAAGCATAAAATATGCATTTGTTTTATATATATTCAAATTTCAGTTAGACTTTATGATTCATCTCTGTAAATGATATATATATTTCATATACCACAGCACCAGAGTGCTATCTTCCAGAAATATAGTCTCACAAACAGCAGCAAGTGTTCAGTCAAAAGACCAAGAAAAAGCTATTACTATTAGATTCAGTGTAATTAAACTTGGCACAGCTGCTTCACAACATGCATGCCATAAAATAAAAGAGTGGGGAAAAGCAGCAGTGTGATATTTCGGTGCAAAATCACCAAACATGTGCTGTAAAAGCACATTTTTAGGAGCACTTTGGTGGCATTTTCAACTCTTCAGGCTCCACTGAAAAATATTTTGGTTCCCAGAGTAAGAAAGATGTAAATAAATTGGTGTGCATTCAGCAAAATTCTTGGCCAATCAAGAACTTGCCATGTGAGGAGAGGTTGAAGGAAGGAGATTTTGTTTTGAAATGGATGGAAATAAAGTGAGGAGACTTGGCATCATCTTCCTACTGCCTATGAGAAAAAAGAGGCTTTTTACTGACATGATTTCTGATGGGAAATACAGAAAAGGGGAAAACACAATATGAGGACAATCAGTGTTGCCAAGACAGGTTGTTTCATGACTCTGTTAGCCAAACACCAAGGGAAATAGGTGTGAATTTTGTGTTGACTCTGCTTTGATGGGGTTTTGGGCTAAAAAACCTCTTGAGGTCCATTCCATCCATGATCCATAATACTGAGAAAAGTGGTGAGAAGATGAGGAGGATTTAGAGCTATGAAGAACTGCATCAGTGACAGAGTTTAGGCATTGGCACTGTTTTGTCAAAAAATCCTGAGTATGAAGCACAGAGAAGTGTTTGTAGTTGGGTAAAGAAAGGCATTCTATTTTCATCTGGTGACTGATGATGATAATAGTTAGAGCTCATTTTTCAGCATTTAAAGCCATGGTCACAAGTGAAAAGTTCAGATAACGACCAGAAGAACTTTAAAGAAATATCAAGAAAAGTCAATCCTAGGTCTGCTGTTTCTGAATGGCTGGAATAAAAACAGTTTACCAGGGAAGAATTAAACTTATATCCCCCCTACAAATAAGGCTTAAAATCCATTAAAATTTAACTTTTTAGATAAATTCACTGGCTTTAGAATGGTCTTTTGTTCAGTTGGAAAGCAAAATCCAAAAATTATTTTAAAAAAGAAAATTATTTTTTCACTGGATCAAAGCCAAGATACAAGAACTTTCTTTGAGGCACCAAAATTCTATTTCACTGTAGACATAAATCCTAGCATTGCAGTATAATCTAGAAAGAGCAAGTGTTTTTGTTTTGCAATACAAGCCTGTCTCTAAGTTAAATCTCAATTCATTTGCTGAACTCGGCTGTAAACACCGATAATTTATCTTAATTTTTTATTTGAGGCATAGATGGACTGGTTAATTCAGACTGCATTTGCAATGCTGAGGTCCTCCTTCACTCATTAAAAAACCCTAAATAAATGACTCTTTCTCTTAATTAAGTGGTTAAACATCTGTGTAGGTGAACTCTAGTGCAGTTATCTCAAAATGAGATCCTGCACTCCCTGTGCTGCACATTTTTTTTTCTGATAGCTTTGAATCCTGCTTTACAAACCCAAGATCCTTGTATACACAGCATTGTATAAAATATGCTCTACAATTAAGCAGCATATGGCATCAAAGAAAAATTATATGTTTTCCTTCAATTAACAGCAAGTTTAAAAAAAAATTAAAGAACCAAGTGGTAGAGTATGGTTGTTTTCTAGCAGTTTAAGAATTTAGAGAAAATGACAATAAAATATCAATAAACCCAGGGTACTGTAACATCTTGTCACTTCTAAATTTGAGACTGTGTTTTTTGCCTAGAACTGATTGTTTCAATTAAGCAGTGTTCCCATTCTTGCATAATCATCTCCATATAAGTTGTCATTTTACTTTCAAGCAGCAGACTGGAGACTACTTAGTTCCTAAATAGAAAGAACAGTTGTGTTTTTAAGTAAACAAAGCCATTGAGAACAGAAAACATTCTTATGCTGCCTGCCAAAAACATTATAAATGTGCTGGGATTTTTAACAGCCGTTCTATTGCAATCACTGATTAAGTGTGCTATCAAATATCACAGACTTACATGTTTTAGGCAAATTCTGAGGATTTCTGATGCTGACAACTGTAAAGGAGATAATGAAGAAAGATTATACATTGTAATTACACCATTTCACTGTGTTAATGACATACTAAAGGAATCGCATTTTCTGAATATGTAATCCCCACTAAAACTAAATTAACTGCTCGTACACTGGTCTTCACAGATATTTAGAATTTATATGTCAATCAGCAAAATGAACACACTCTTTTTCTTTCTGCATCAGAAATCGCAGGCCACAGAAGATGCTTTCTACATAATTATTTTCACTTTTGTAGTGCCATATGGCCAAGGACTCCACAAAGTTATTTTGCAAACTACTATGCTCTCCTTGAAGATGGAAAAAATCCCCCAAATATAAGAGGAGAAAATGGGGGTAGAGTGAATCACAAAATCAGAAATTAATAATGTACATTTTGTGCTCAGTGTTTCCAGTGGAGGAGGGTCAAATTCAAACACATGTCCAAAAAAGGCACAAGTCTTAGCTTAAGGAGAGAAAATGCCAATATTGTACCCAAGTATTGTATGCACACGTGGTGACTCACAGCTTTCCAGAACCTGCAAAACTTTGGTTTGGGGTCAGGCTTCAGAAACATTTATAGTCTCATGGTGAGGGCACCAGGGATGTGAATATTGCAGCACAAAATAGACCCAACTAAAAATCCTTAATTCTGTCTTAGAAGTATGACTCACTCTACGTAAGATCACGTTTTGTTGCTAAATAGCCAGATTTTAAAAGTATGGAGAGTACAGCCAGAGAACCAAATGAAATATGACTCATTTACCAGTGTTCTGAGAAATTATCAGCTTTTTAGCAACCCACATAAGTTGTTAAAAAGTGTTTAACACTTACATAAGTGTTTGAGACATAACAAGAAAATAAAACACTGTCACCTAAAATTATAATACAACACTCCTTTCAGCTGTTTTTGAAAATGTTTTCCTAAGTCAATCTGGCCTCAAAATGTTCAGGTATGTGAACAGACAGCAGCTTTATCACCAGCTGATAAATAAGGGGATGTAAATCAACATTGAAGTTGCCAGAGAAGAAATTTTGGTAAAATTAGGATGGAAACCCTTCATTTTCACAGCAGCCCATGGTGTTGGCTTCAGACTAATTGTCAGGCCCTCAGCATATCCAATTGCTCAAAGAATAGGAGAAAATTGCTCCAAACAAATGGCCACACTGGGGAGGAGGCTCCAGCCTTTTTAGCTCTGCTGGTAAATCTGCACCTGACGCTGCAGACAGCTGCCAGGGCTTCAGTGCACATCTCCTGAACATCTCAGGGGGACAGGATAACATTGCTGCCAGGTTGATCCTGACAAAACCACCTCGAGTGGAAAGATCAAGCGGCTTTAAAGGCAAAAATGTGATTTTCTGGCTGATCCTCAGTGCTGGAAGAGCGTTTTGGCTGCACCCTGAGTCCCTTTTTGAGCCAGTAAATCTCCCTTGGGAGAAGGCATGCATGAAGCAGAGCTGATAATCACGTTTTTACTGACTTGGGGACTGATTTCATGGGTGGGGAGAGCTTAGTTTAATAACACCCTAGTCCCAGCAAAGCTCTTAAGTTTGTTTTTAACCCCAGCCATATCAACATTTATGTGAAAATCTCAGAACAATTTGTGAAAATCTCAGAACTGTTTTTATTAAAAGTAACACATGCTTAAAGTATTCAATCAGTCTTATCTCAAGAAGAGAAAAATTTGTGTTATCATTATATTAATCTAAATGAAACAAATTACCAAGCTTGAAGTGTTACGTGGTGAAAGCCATGACAAACCAATGTGCTGGATGCAATCAGAAAACACCAATTTTCCAATT
Organism: Serinus canaria; assembly: GCF_022539315.1. Taxonomy (NCBI): domain Eukaryota; kingdom Metazoa; phylum Chordata; class Aves; order Passeriformes; family Fringillidae; genus Serinus; species Serinus canaria. The sequence continues at coordinate 11,188,508 of NC_066343.1, forward strand.
TCTTTGCAGAGATTCTTGTTTAGGAAATGAAACTTGCAATCCTACAAGCACTAGCACAGGCTGAATGTGGGCACACCTGAATGTTTGCATGTAGGCAATTCCAGGTATGTGTACAAGTCAAGAATTTGGGCTTCTATAATTTTGATTTTCATTAAAGAATATAGTGGTCTGTATTCTGTGTAAATAGCTCAGATTAATACAAAGAAGCACAGATTTATTTGTATGGATTAGGATGTGAAAAATGAAGTTTAAATATGTTATTAGCCAGCAGATTGACAATGCTTTAGCATCAAAACTTGGGGTGGGACATTCACAGTTATATTTTCAGAATTGTTTAAAAGTAATGTGCCAGTTGTGGATCATTTCTCATGTCAATCTTTAGAGTGTTGATAGGGATCATCAGTGTGATTTTTTTATATCTTTGTTCCCACGACATTTGCCTCTTTTTATCTTTGACAGGGTCCCTGTGCCCCTGAATAAACAAAGTTAGAGACCTAGAACTGTAATTTTATAGTCCTACACTGATGTTGAAACAATGTGTTCTAATCTAGGAAGCATATCCATTTTCATAAGAGATAATATATATCTCCAAGGGTTTTTTTCTAATTGCATTAAGCCCATTTAAACCTCTGATTACTGCAGAGAAAATGTGTATTCTTTAATGGATCAGACAGAACAGCTTCCAGAAGCAGATGAAGGTACTTAATTTAGTTTGCAGTTTCATTAATGCAGACTTCAAAATAATTTAGAGACATAATCAACAGTGGCAATTCCCCTATGGTTTTATTAGATATATCTTTACCTTTTTCTTTTTGTTTTTGGTTGTTTGTTTAAATCACCATAATTTATTGCTTGATCAAAAGTTAAAAAAAAAAAAAGCTTTATTTTGAAACATCACATTGAATTTTCTGCTACACAGCATTTGTAATGTAGCATATATTTGGAATCGGGAATCTGTTTTGTTTGCAAAATTAGTGACAAGTAGCAGATAAAATACAAATTCTTTCATACATCTCTGCCTTGCATTGCTTTAGGAAAATAATTGCTTGTAAGCCTCCTCCTCCTCCTCATGTAGGTGTTCTGCCTAATTACTTGAGACCTGTTAATATTTATCCTGGGCTCCATTTAGATCCTTTACAACCCTGAAAACATCCAGCAGTCATAGAGACCCTGGGACAGCTCCTGCCAGTGCTGAACTCTACACTGAAGAGAACTTGATACCTTAACTGGGAGGTGGCTTGGATTTAATCCCCTAGAAAAGGCAATAACCCTGTAGTTAGGGAAGATTTCATGTTCATAAATTCTTCACAACCATTCCTACCCATAAAAGGAGAGGGAAATAACCCAAATTTATGTTCTGATTCAGCACAAAAGTTTAAGATTTGAATTCGTTGTCAGGACTGGAGAAGTGGGGAGAGGGGAACAGCCATGACCTGAAAAGCAGTTAGGGACACTTTTATCCCCAAATTCATCACAGATCATATAAAAGCAGATCTAGCCTCAGAAATGGGTGAATGCAGTGTAAAGAATGGAGAAAATCATGACAGGAAACCAATAATTTTTCAAAAGTAAAAAATATTGGATGTTGTACTCCCTTGCAGTCTGGATAGGCAGTAGGATCCCAATTAAAGTGTTTTGGGATCCAATATTTTACTCCCAGTTACCAATTTTGTTCTTTTATCAGAGAATGATTTAGGTCAGAAGGCACCTTAAGACTCAGCTCATTCCACCCCTGCCATGGCAGGGACACCTCCCACTGTCCCAGTGTCCAGCCTGGCCTTGGGCACTGCCAGGGATCCAGGGCCTGCCCACCCTGCCAGGGAACAATTCCTCAGTGCCAAGGTCCCAGCCAGCCCTGCCCTCTGGCCCTGGGAGCCATTCCCTGGGGCTGTCCCTGCAGCCCTTGGCAATTGTCTCTGTCCCTCTTTGCTGCAGCCCCTTCAGGCCCTGCGAGGCCACCCTGAGCTCAGCCCAAAGCTTCTCCTGCCCGGGGGAGCAGTGCCAGCTGTGCCAGCCTTGGCTGCCAGCAGAGCTGCTCCATCCATCCCTCTGCCCATCCTGGAGCCTCCTCTGGCCTGGCTGCAGCAGCTCCAGCTCCTTCCTGGGCTGGCCCAGGGCTGGGGCAGCTCTGCAGGTGGCTCTGACAATGGCACACACAAAGAAAAAGGCAAACTTTTTTTGGTGTTGTTGTTCAAAGGATTTGAAAGCCATCTCTAAGACCCTTTCCTACACAGACAAGCAAGGCACATAAAAAATCCGTTATGATCAATCACGTTAAGAATTTCATTATAACTTGGTTAACCTGCCTCACCTTTCTAGCATGATGTATTAGACAAGAAATCTGAAACAGTGTGGTACTTCAAGTAATCGTGTTTACATGGGGTGGAAATGCACAGGCACAGATTTGACATCACTCCGAGATGTTGACTTCAGCAGAGCAGCTGTTACCTCAGTATCTGGTGGTGATGAAGACATGATTTTTTTCCCCTGCTGTGCTGACTTTGTTTTGAAAGCATTAAGAGTCTGAACACGCTGGAAATCATCAAGTAGGACACCAGCACAGAAATGTTTATGCTGAAAAAAGGCCATGGGAGATGAGCTGGTTTAGCCTCAAGAAGAAAAGGTCAAGGGTGATTTAAATTCAGCTTTTATTGCCATAAAGGCAAGAACCTGATGCAGAAGACAAAATGAGGCTCAGAGCAGCACAGCTGAGAGATGAGAGGCACGCAGGTGGCACGAAGTGAGATTTCCACTGGATCTGTGTATTAAGGAAAAGCCTTCTCAAGGTCAGGATGATTAAGTACTGGAACTGCTCCCAGAGAGTTGGCGAAATCTCTGCCCTGGAATAATTTCCTTTTTTTTTTTTTTACTTTTTGACCAGTCAGGACCCTGAGGATGCTAATCCAAGTCTGAAGTTAATCCCTGCTTTGAATAACACAACCTCCTGTGTCCTTTCTAGTCTACACAGTTCTGTGATCAATCCTGGAAAATCCCCTGAATTTAGAGAGCTCAGACCCTCCCAAACATGGGACTTTTTATTGCCAGACTTCCTTGTGAAGTTTGCTAATCATAAAGGTGAAAACAAGCTCTTGTTTTATAACAAGATTATAAAATGATCTTTAATCTATGGGAGATGAGGATCCTTTCCTTCCCATAGGTTAACCTGTAAATCAGAAACTTGTATTAAAGTGCCCAATGTTTGGTGTCTTCCCTTCTCCAGAACATCAGAGATGTAAGAGGAATACAAAATATTCCGTTTATGTCCAACAAGGCTTTAGTGAAAATGTGAGCCTATTAATTAATAAAGATATATTGTATAATTTAAAAATACAATAAATATATAACATAAACATGTTCTATAATGCATACATTAATAATAAATAATAAATAATATTAATAAAATAGTAACTATTTTATATATGATAATATTAAATAATAAGTAATATTAAGTAATAATAAGTAATATTTAATATTAGATATATTCTATCTAATAATGTATTACCTGACACACAACACCAGAAGACACTTTATGAGCCTTTTTAAAAACAAATCTCATTATATTAAATGTTTCTTTTAGGACAAAGGCAAAGGTACAATGAGAGTTACACCAAATACCGTATGCTCAGCTGGATTTTTTTTTCCTTGCATTAAAAAAGGACTTAAAGGAAAAAAATATTTATTTTTAGCCTATGCTGCTTTAGTCTACACATGCTTACTTAATATGTGTTTGTATGAACACACATGCCCTGCCAAAGACCAAAAGTGTCGACAAGTGTCATTAATTTTGATGCAGAACCAGACAAAAATTGACTCCAGTCCCATTAACAGAGAGTGTCAGTCCTTGAGGTTTCCCTTGAAGGTCCAACTGTGAAGGCAATGAGTTATATAATTTTAGATAATTTTATATATATATTTATACAATATAATTATACAGAGTGTTAAAAATATTACATTTCCTGCATTCTGTTGTCAGTCTTGTATGAAATACATCCATCCACGTGGGTGACACATATTCCCTCTGACCAAGCAGAAAAAAGCAAATCGGTTTTTTTTTTTTGGTTTTTTATTCAGTTGAGATGAATCTCTGAGAGAAAGAAAAAATAATGTTAATTTTGAAACATTATTTGGTCAATTCTGGGAATTCATAATAAAAGAAATATTAAACAAATTCTTTTTAGTGTTTCCTTTACAAGGTTGGTGTCATTGGAATATTTTCAAATTGTCATGTTTGGTGTGGATCCTACAGAAAAATCTTGATGTCTCAAAGTCAGTCTGAAGTTCTCCTGGTTTCTCAAGGCATTCACTAATGATGCTAAGCTGGTGTAAAAATCTGAGTATAAGATTAATATAATTAGTTAAACCATACAAAAATCCCCAAGCTTACAAGAGAGAAATGTTTTCTTATAGACAAGTCCTTTGGGCTAATCAATACCAAATAATAAAGAAAGAAATTAAACTGCCTGTTTTTGAAAATTTGGACCACAGCAGTTTTAATACCACGAATGATTAAACAATTGGGAGTATAAGATAAGGAGTTTTTTAAAAGACAGATTTGCTCTGTGTAGTCCATCTTGCTACAATTCCAAAGTTGGAAAATTGTAGATAGAAAATTGTAGTTTCTAATTATAGCCTTCTTTTCAACTCCTTGAATCTCTCCAGTTTCCTTTAGGCTATTTGGATATTTTTAGGACAGAGCTGTGTGTTAATTTATATAAGTCTATTATATGAAGTTCTTATTTCCTACTTTAATTTCTAATAGGTTTTTTTACTTTTAAAAATAGATACCTGAACAATAGAAATAATAGATTAACCTGAAGAAAAACTTCTTCTATTATAATAAAAAGTCCTATTTACTTAGAACTCTCTTGTTGACATCAGAATTTTTAATGAGAACATTATTATTTTAATCAAATTCTAATCCAAACTGTGTTTTTGAAAATTATTTTAATATTTCTAACAGCAACTGCATCTCTTCTGGGAGTAAAGAATCCAAATATGGGCAGAAGAAATATACATAAATCTGAAAAAAACTTTGTCTGTATATAGTCAAGTAAATATTGAATTAGTATGTAAATTATAATTTATATTGAATTAATATGTAAATTGCTTCACAAAACGAGGAGGAAGGAAGTGGCGGAAGGAAGGAAGTGGCGGAAGTGGCGGAAGTGGCGGAAGTGGCGGAAGTGGCGGAAGTGGCGGAAGGAAGGAAGGAAGGAAGGAAGGAAGGAAGGAAGGAAGGAAGGAAGGAAGGAAGGAAGGAAGGAAGGAAGGAAGGAAGGAAGGAAGGAAGGAAGGAAGGAAGGAAGGAAGGAAGGAAGGAAGGAAGGAAGGAAGGAAGGAAGGAAGGCCAAAACATTTAAAAATTAGGAATAAAGATCTTCATTTGCAAAGCTATTCTTTTTTTCTTGGTAAATACTGAATTCTGTGAAGTATCATCTTTTTAACCCTAAATGAATGGTGAGGTCAAAACCTTACTTTCAGACTTTATTTCTTCCTACAGAAAGGGACTTTGCTTGTTCAAATGTTGTAATTTTAGAAATGGACTCAGAATTCAACAGCCTGAGTTTATCAAAATAGCTCAGACACCAAAATTGTTTTGAACATTTTACTCACAAACTCAGCACTTAGGGCAGAGACAATAAAGGTTTTTTATGTATCTTTCAGTATTTGAAGCCATTTACTTACTTACAGACATTTTTCCAAAAACCATCAAATTTCAGCAGGTTTCAGAGAAAGACTTGCTGAGTTTTTACAGAAATTTTAGGTTGAATTTAACATGCAACATTGATCTTGTGTACTGTTCCATTTTTTTTTTTTTTGCCTTGCTTAGCTTTGATTTAATTAAACATTTTGCTACAAATGGATATGCTCTCCAGTTGTGATCATTACGAGCTCACCCATCTTGAAAAGAATTTGTACTGTTTAATTACATTAATCATGGAATTGGAGTTTTAAATCAGTGTGCGTGTAGCAAGTGTGTTAAAGAAAATAAAAACAAACCAGAAGTATTACAATTTAGGGAAGGATCGCTTTCCCAGAGGCCAGGCAGCCAATGCTGTTCTCAAGATAACAGAAAGCAGACTCTGCTTCCTCAGAGTATCCCTAAGCAGCTTAGATCAATTCTTTTTTTTACAGAGCAAGCTCTAGCTGCTGTTCTTATTCACACAAAACATTTTATTTGTGTAGCTGGCTCCATTGAGTTGGGTTATTGGAGAGAGAGATATCCATTTAAAGCTGCACAACTTGGAAGCAGCCTTTCAATTAAAGGGTTGCCTGTGTTTCCCAAACTAATGATCAATTTGGTTCAATAACTACTTAATTATGAGGTGTTTCTTTTTTTAAGTAGAAGTCAAATAACTCACTGAATCAGATCATAGTTCAGTAAGAAATTCTTTTCCAATGGTAATGTGTTTTCTTTTCTTCTCATTTCCCTTATTCCTTTTTTTACCTCATCTCTTTTGTGGCTTGATCCAGTATATATTCCCTTACTATTTATGTGACTTTAAATGTGGTTAACTACTAGTCTTCTGTAAAAATAAATAAATAAAGTCAGAGGCTGGTAATTCAAACTTCCTTCTGCTTAATTGGGTAGCTAATGGGAGGAATTTGAATTTGCAGTACTGCAAGCACAGCTTCTGCACAGTTCTGCCAATTCAAATACATTTTGCTGGGCACTGGAATGTTGATATGGCCAAATTAATTGGAAAATGGGAGAAGTAAATTAAAAAATAATTTATTTCTCCGTGGAAGGGCAGACAAATAAAAATGTGCCTGTCTAGCTCCCTATGGCCTACTAAGCCTGGGGCTATTAGCAGCTGGCATAGATTAAAGCTGCCTTCATGCTCCCAGCTATCCAAAACCGTGGGATTGCTTCCTACTAAGAATTGACAAAATCTGAAACTGGGTGAGGAAAATTCACGGTTCTTTATTGCATTGATTTTTTTTTTCCTGTTGGGCATTTATCACTGGCACAGAGTTTGTAAATATTAAACACTTAGCTAAAATATTAAACACTAGCAGTGGTGCCATCTGTCCAAAGAGAAATAACACTCTGTGTTTTATTACAGATGGGGCAGGCGTTCTAAACACAGAGGGAATCAGCTAACCCAGCTCTTGTAAAATCACAAAAAGTCCTGAGGAACATGAGTCCCCAGCCAAGGAACAAATTTATGGAGTGTGAGATAAAGTTCAGAGTAACAGGTAATTTAGTTGAGGCAGTGTAGCAAAATCAAAATCTTGTAAAGGCCAGTCCTAACTGCAAAGAAGACTGTTTTCCTTTCTACTTCAAAGCAGAATTCAGGTGGTGAATTTTCTCACTCATTTATGGTCTGCAGTGTGTTATATCAAGTGATTTCATATCTTAAATTTTCCTCCTTTCTATTTTTTTTTATTTTTCATTTTACTCTTTAGAACATAGCTAGTTGTAGAAGTCTGACAAACTTGTCTTCCTATGATTGTAGAACATGCTGGAATTTTCTGGGAATGCCCAATTTTGTGGGTCCAAGAGAGATGAAGGGTGAGCACCCCAATTACTTTGATGACATTCTAAATGCAGTCATGCACCTTGATTTAGCCTTCAACAAACGCTTATGACAAGACCCTCAGTGAAATAAAACCTAATCTGAAACTCTATCTGTCAAATAGCTACAAATGTTTCCTGCTTAGGTCAATCATCTGAGTGTCAGGTGTTCAAAAAGTAATGTTATTATCCTTTTTTTTCTTTTTTTCCTGTGTGTATTTCTTTTTTGAAGAAAATTTTATGTATTGCAATACTCCTTGCTGGTAACATGCAGAGATTATGTGTCAATCAGACACAGTTAAAATCATGGAGCTTATGGCACAGGCATCATTTTTCTTACCACCTGAGGAAAAAAGAAAGATGCAGGAACAGTTTAGGCACCTGGAATATTTCATTATCTACCTCATTAGACTCTGTGGGACGTGGGAAAGGAGATCAGAAGAGCAGTCAATTATTAGCTGAACGGAAAAATGTGGATCAAAGTGGTCTCTGGAAGTGCTTAAAAATGGGAATTTGGGGACCATGGAAGGGAAGGTTTTCATGGAGTCATAGAATCCTGGAATGTTTTGGGTTGGGAAGGACCCTAAAGCCCATCCAGAGCTACCCCAGCCATGGCAGGGACACCTCCCACTGCCCCAGTGTCCAGCCTGGCCTTGGGCACTGCCAGGGATCCAGGGGCAGCCCCAGCTGCTCTGGGCACCCTGTGCCAGGCCCTGCCCACCCTGCCAGGGAACAATTCCTGCCCAAGATCCCATCCAGCCCTGCCCTCTGGCAGTTTTAATCCTTATTGTGGTTACTGTGAAAGGACCACAACAGGGATCAAAATCTATTCCCGTTGTCCCGTCACAGAAAATGTTCTTGAAGGGTTTTCCAAGACTTTTTACAGCATGCACAAAGCAACTGCAGGGGCTGCATAAATATTTTCAGATCGGAATGGTGGTTGGTACAGGGCTCTCCACAAATAAATAAGGATTTAGAAACTCAAACCTTGTTGAGTTTCACATGTACTCAAAGACTCCTTCCCCCTTTGGCTGTGCCAGGACCATCCTCTTCCAATGTCCGAGGGCATGGAGCCTCGGACACCGGGCAATAGAAAGAACCGAGAGAAAGGCGAAGCGAGAGGAGAAGGAGCAGGAGAAGGGGAAGGAGAAGTGGGAAGGAGAGCGGAGAAGGAGAAGGAGAAGGAGAAGGGCGCTGGCGCCGGAGCAGAAGGAGGCCAGGGTGGAGAGGAGACGAGAGAAGGAGCAGGGAGCGCAGGCGCAGGAGCAGCGGAGAAGGCAACAAGAAGAGGCGCGGAAAGCGGAGGGAGACTGGCAAGAGGGAAACGGAAGATGGAACGAGGAAGCCAGAGGTCGGCGGGACTAGACCGGCCACAGGGCTGGGCCGAAGAGGAAACGGAAACAGGCGCAAAGTGACACTTCAACCGGCGAAGGAGGAAGGAGGAAGAGGGAGGGCAACAGCCGGCCGAAGAGGGACAGAGGCAGAGGACGCGGCCGGAAGAGCCGAGACGAGGAAGCGGCAGAGGAAGAGGAAGAGGAAGAGGAAGAGAGGAACGGAGAGGCAGCGGAGGAGGACACGGACCCCACGGCCAAGGCAAAGGCAAAAGAGAGCGGGCGAGGAGCAGGCCGAGGCCGCGGCCGCGGACAAGGGAGAGGGGCCACGGAAAGGGAAGAAGCCAAACTGGAACAGGAGACGAAGGCAAAGGAGGAAAGGACCACGGAACACGGCAAACCGGCAACGGCCCGGCAAAGGAACGGGACGAGGAAGCGGACAGAGGAAGAGTACGCGGAAGCGTAAGGGAGAGAGGAAGAGGAGAGGAAGAAGGAACAGGACAGGCAAAGGACGAGGGAGGAGAAGGAAGCGGAAGAGGAAGAGGAAGAGAAGAGGAAGGGAAGAGGGAAGAGGAGATGAAGAGGACGGGGCGCTGGGGTAGGACAGGAGAGGGGACGGGAAGGAAAGAAGGGGAAGAGGAAAAGGCGGGGGAGGAAAGGGCGAAAAGGAAGCAGAAGGACGGAGAAGGAACAGGAAACTGAGTAACGGAAAAGAAAAGGACAAGGATCATAGGCCGCGGACGCGTCACTCGGCCTCTTTCCGCTATCTCTTCATCGTCCTCTTCCTCTTCCTTGCCTCTCCTCCTCTTCCTATTCATCGAGCGATTACTCGTCCTCCCTTTCACAAATTCCATTGCTATTCTTCTTCCCTTTTCACCTTCCCTTTCCTCTTCCACTTCCTCCAGGGCCCAAAGTAGATAAAAATAAGTTAAAATGTAACTGTTCAGCATTTCAGTAAATCACATTTCCAGGCATGTGATGGTGCCTGCCCCTTCCCATTCCCCTTCCCCTACTCCTGCCAAATTAAACATTTCCTAATTATTTCATTATTTAGTGGATTCTAAGGTATGGGCAGAAAGGAAAAAGAGCAGGCAAACTTTGATTTTGAAAGAGATCAAGCAGTTCCAAAAATAAGATAACCCCAATGACAACTTTTGGGCTTAAAAACTCTGGTGTACTTAAAGTGTATTTCTAAGGGGAAAATAAAGAAAAAGGAAAAAGAAAATTGGATTGCCTATATTTTATTTCCAGTGACTGCTCTTAGGTCCTGGTGCATGTACTTTTGAGGACATTATATTAGACAGGAGGCAATTTTCCTTTGATCATGGGATATGGAATCCCAAAAATAAATTTCTCAATCTTTGCCTCAACAAAAGTCATTAAATTCATGGTCATTCTGAGCCCTGGAGCTCAAAAATATTTCCTTTGTGAAGCCATAGCTTCTTGGGTTTTTTTTTTTTTTTTTTTTTTTTTTTTTGACTGCAGAGCTTCACATTTTTCGTCTCTGTGATAGCTATCTCTGAATTTAAATAAGCTATTAACAGTGTTTACCATTTTTCCCCAGAGGTAACATGAGCTTGCAGAGCAAAAAGCTGCCTTCAGTGTCTATATTTCCATGTCCTCTTTTAATAAAATGACTACTTAACTGCAATAAATATTTTCTTATTGTGTGTCTCCCATTCCCGAGAAGTAAAAAGAGTCAGGCAAAAAAAAAAAAAAATTAATGGCACTCCATAAAAAGCATGAAATGGGATTACGATGTTTGCTACAGGAACTGTTACTAGCAAGTGTGATTTGTCTAATCTGCACATTTGATTTATTGGTGGATAAATCAGCTGTAAGGGAAATGTGGTGAACTGAAATGGAAGAGTAAACTCTCCAGTCACTCTGTGTGTCCAACTTCACAGCCTGCTTTGATTTAGGAGGCCAATCCAGAGAATATAAAGTTGTTTTTCAAGCTTAAAACGTGTGGCTACAGTATAAATGTTTGATGGGCTGCAGATTTGGCTAGATTTGAAGAGGAGACAGCTATCTGCTGTCATGTGGGAGGATGACAGTGCTTGTTGCTGATGCACAGAGAGAAATCTTTGTCACCCCTGTGCCTGCAACTCTTTTCTCCTCCAGGAGCAGCTCGTGTATGTCAGCACAAAGGAACTCCCACACTGTCTGCTAATAATGGGCAAAATGCCTCTGGCTGGGGTCTCCTTTGTGAGACAAGAATCTCTTGTTGTTGGTAGGGATGATGTGAGCACGTCCTCTCCCAGCTCTCCTCCCTCCCTCAACCCTCAAAATGGAAAATCAAACCCTCACCTCTAATAAAAGTGTTTGTGCCATCTGTCATGTTGGGATGACTGATGTATGCCAACATTTTAGAAAAAAGTTTATGAAATACAATAAAAAGTTACCAAGGAAAGGAGGAAAATAAAATTAAAAAAAAAAAAAAAAGGGGGGGATTTAAGCTTGTTTTCTAACTCCACATCTCTCAACAATGAGAAACGTGAGTTATTCCCTTTCAGCAACATCATCACTTCCACTGTCATTATTGTTATAACTTTTTTTGTTTAATTTTACTTGGTTTGTAGTTGCTTAGGGTTTGTCTTCTCTTTTTTTTTTTTTTTTTAATTTCCTAAATTTTGTGTCAAGGGTTACACTGCTGGTATCTGAACCCATGAGGTTTTCCTCACTTTCACTCTTCCAGTTCTCTTCCCCTGATCCTGCTGGAGGGGGAAGAGTGAGCCAGAGGTTTTGTGGTGCTCAGCTCCTCTCGGATTGAACCATGACACACAGAGACCTGAAGAAAACTGAGATTTTAAAGGGGAAAAACCCAGAGCAATTTGGTCTTACCAGCATGAATAAATGCACACAGATATCTGCTTAATTGGGGGTGGCCATTTCACACGGGGAACTTCAAAACCAGGACTCTAAAACCTTTCACAAAAGGCTCTACCAGCCAAAGGGGGATGACAAAAATAGATGTGCTTGGGAAAAGGAGGACAGAAAGGAGTGAAATGGTGCTGTCAGAAGTGCTTATTTTTACCAAAGCCATAACAGCTCCAGGAGTGACCTGCAGTAGAGGTTTTCTACAGAAAACCCTGCAAATGGCATTAAAATAAAATAAAGCTGTGAGGAGGAGGAGTACGTTTGGGTGGGTTTCTGATTGTTTGTCTCACAATCTTACAATGTAAACTTCAAGAGCTCTCTGAAGCCACTGTCTCATCTCAAAGCAATAAAAAAGCAGAGTGTTTCTATCATTGTGTTTGTGCTGCCCCGTGTAATAAAGGAAATAGTCTTTGATGTTTTAAAGGCTGGCTTGTTTTCTGGCTTTGGTTGTTTTGGTCATTTTGGTCTTTTTTTCTCCAAGAGATAGTAATTTTCTCTGTCTTCCATTAACTGAAGGATACAATCAGAACAGATTGGAACTTCTGATTAGAACCCTGCCTAAAAAATGGTGCTCAGACACAAGAACAGGAAAGACAATGGAAACAATACTTAATAAAGCACTTTATCCATACCCTTTTCTTTAAAGTATCAATTTGAGTATGATCTTCCTGGCAGATAAAAATGACACCAGAGATAGTTCTTCTTCTAAAGGCCAAAGTTTGAGGGGGTTTTATTTTATTTGGATGTTTAATTTATTTCATATTTCTCTTAAAATTATAATTTGTTCTCTGTGTTCTAAAAGAATACTGTTAATTAACATATTTTGAAAGCTTGTGTTAATAAGAAAGTATGTTTATTCCCTAGGTTTGGGGATGACAGGAGCAGGTAAAAATATCTGTAAGGTGAATTTAATAAAAAAATACCCAGACTTTACTGTGCTCAATCCAGCACTAGAAGTAATAGAGACAGTTTAACAAACTGGGCTTTTGTAGATTTTTTTGTTTGGTTTGGTTTTTTTGTTTGTAGTTTTGTTATTTGTCGGGATTTTATTGTTGTTTTTGTTTTTTTGTTTTGTTTTGGTTGCTGAGTATTTTTTTTTACCCAGATGCTTCTAGATTAGACCAGGAATGCTGGAGTGGCTCTATAGATATTTCAGCTTGGATGTCTCATAATTTATGCACCTCACTCCCTGTAGCTCTTTCAGGTGGCAAAGTTGATTCCATGGAAATTTCCACTCCCCATCATCTCATTGATGAAGACCACAAGGGGATACAGGCCAAATTAAGAATGATTTAACACCTTTAATAGTGAGGAGGGAAATTTTCTGGCTGTGATTTGATGATATTTTGCATGCATCCTGTCACACAAAAAATTCCAGTGCTGCAATATGAATATTATAGACATGTCAGAGGGGCTTCCCAATACCTTCAATTATAAATAGTTACACATCTGTTACCTTTTGTGCATAAAAAATTCTGACTGCAGCCGGCTTCCAGATTTGTTTTTTGTTATATATATTTAAGAGATTTGTGAACAGAATATTCCTATGAGACTAGTGGTGGACGTTCCATATATAATCTAGAATTTATGTATACACACACACACACACAAACATACATAATATATATATAAATATATATATATTGACATTTATATTCTCTTTTAACACTCACCTTAAGCACTGTGGGTATCAGAATTATTATTTCAGTGGAAGGTAGAAAACAACAGTTTTACTTAAAAGTTAAAAATCATTGTTTTCAGAACTGACTCTTGTTTTTGTCTTGATAATTCAGAGAGGTCCCAGCTGACTGGAAGCTGGTGCTACTTTTTGGGAATGCTGCAGAAACCTGAGAACAATTATCCAAAACATTTCCACAGCTTTTGGTATGAAAGTTTTTAAATAAAACTAAATGAATGAATGAATGAATGAATGAATGAATGAATGAATGAATGAATGAAAATAAAAAAATAAATAAATAAACTTGACCATTCATTAAATTTTCTTGCAGAATTACAGGTTGGAACATAGTCTGCACATGCTCATCGAAACGAAACACCAAGGCACAAAAAGTTGAGCCAAAGCAGAATAACATTACTGGGCTGATGAAATGGCTTTTCACTCAAAAATGAAAAGTGGGGAGGACCAAACTTCCTACAGGGACCTCAGTTCAAAAAGCTTCATGGTCCCTGATTTAAAATCCTCTGATTTTCCCCACATTGGCAAAAAAGCACGTAGCTGAGTCACCGTGCACTTGAGAATCTGACATTTAGTGACACTTCTAAGATGAAAGTTTGCACCTTGAGTAAAAATTAAATCAAGTGGTTTTCAGTTTAACTGTCATTTTGAATTTTCACTTTGAAGCACAAATTCATTAACAATGTCTAGTAACTGCCTCATTGCTGATTTTGAGAAAACTTTCTCTGACAGATCTGCAAAATCAAGTGTTTGGTTCCTTCTGGGCTCTTTTTGTGTATGTTTTTCAGGATAATTAAAAAACCCTAAGGGTAGCTAAGAAACCTGAGAGAATTCTGTGTAAGTATTCTGTCACACCCAAATGGAGATTTCTCTTCATTCTGTAATTTACACAATATTTCACGTGCCTAATTATCTTGGCATGTTTGAGGCAGCTGAAAATGTTCAGGTGGTGGCTTGAAATTAGGAAAAACATTTAAAAAGAGGTGTTTTGTTCAACCCTTGTCCAACTAGTTCTGTCATTGGGGTTGTAGCTTCTCACTGTGTTGGTGAGATTGCCACAAATGCTCATCAGAGGATCTGAAATGTGAGTTTTGGTTCACTCATTCTTAGTTTATCCTGGTTTATTGAGTTTAGCTCTGCTTCTGGGAGGCTCTGACAGCAGAAATGATAAAATTTAAATTCTCAACTGTAGCTCATTCAGCTAAAATGACCTGGATTTTGCTCCCCTATAAAACAAGTCCTCCAAGTGAAGACATCCTACCTAAAACAAGAACATGGGGAATAAAGTCTCCCAGGACCTCCTCCAAATGAGGATGTCAGAGCCAAATATTTCAGGTATGTCAGTAATAAATCCACAAAAGAGCAGAGAGGTGTGATGGGCTGTGCTCTGGGGGAGCCCTTGACAGGAGTCCTGGGTTTCCAGAGGAGAGATAAAGCACAGATGAGTTTCACACAGGGAATTGCTTTGGGATCACCTGGTGACATTTACTCAATCATTCATTTTAAATAGCAGTGATTCCTGGTGAAAAATCTGTCATCTTTGCCTTTAGAAAAGCAGCATAATTGAATTTAAGAAATTACAATAAAAACTGATGCTCTTGGTTATTTCAAGAGCCTGACTGCATGTTTTTGTTGTACCATTTTTTGAGCTCCTCTGCTACACTTGGATTGCTGAAAGGGTCTTTGTGGCTCTTTCTCATGTGTATGTCATTATTATGTGCCATTTCCACTCAGATTTAGATTTAAAAATAGGCTGGGGTTCATTTTTTTCCTCCATAATAATGTTCTGTTAGCAGCAGTGAATGTACTTGAAATTGTGTTGTTGCTGAACTCTGTCACATCACTCCTGAAAACATTTCTGGTAAACACAGGAGAGAAAAAACACCGATAATAGGAATAAGAAATAAAGCTTTGCTCTCTCACCTTGACCTATACCAGGATTCCATTTAAAAGACGACATAGTTATCTTTTTAAAAAATTGTATTTATGTAGATAAAAATGTTAAGCATTTTGAAATTCAATTAAATAATTATATATGGCAGATGTAAGAGTGAAGATCTGAAGAAATCTTCACCAACTGGTTTGAGTTTTCCAATCTTTGAGAGTCACTCTTTTGGGTAAAACATAATTATTTTATTTATTTTATGCAGTCTTTACCCCTAGCTGATGACAAACTTTAGGCAATCATCTGGAGAAAAGCAATCCAAATTCAAAAATTATTGAATATACTATTCCAGATTTACAGAATATAAATATGTAATTATATAAGAAGCAAAACAAAAAAGTGTTGTAGTGAAGTACTCCCTTCACACAGAGATCACATTTCCCTCTTTAAATAATAATAAAAGTTTTAAATATTTACTTGTTCCTCCTCTAACCATAATCTTCTGAGAGAAAACCATCATGTGGATGAAATCTTTAAATCACATGGGATTTGGGGATTCATTTTAAACTTAAAATTACCAGGGTAACTTATAGGAATTAGCAGAGTGTGCAAATAATTGATTTTACAAATTATTCTGCGTGACACAACAATTTAATAAACAGCACCTGGAATTTTTCCACCTGTTGCAAAGCTCTGCACCAACACCACTGAGCATTAATATGGAACAAAAAAAAAATTGAGGCTGCAGGTCAAAATTCACTAAAATTAGTGGAAGAAGACCAAATCTTATGTGTTTTTTGTTTTTTGGTTTTTTTTTTTTTGTTTTGTTTTGGTTTGGTTTGGGGTTTTTTGGGGGGTTTTTGTTTGGTTGTTTTTTTTGTTTGTTTGTTTTTCTGTTTTTGTTGTTGTTGTTGTTGTTGTTGTTTTTACAGAAAAAATAGATTCCTCTCAAATTCAGCTGCAGAAGATGATTTCCAACGTGCTCCCACTGATGAGTTTTGGACTGGACTGGACTGCCCCATCCTGCCCATTCATCTCAGGTGTGTGGATAATTTTTGCAAAAAGCATCAGCTAATTGCTTGGCTAATTGTTCTGCACAAGGAGCACCTTGGTTTGAGCCTGATAAATGAAGCTCAGGGCAGGGATAGCAAACACACACCAGGTTCACTTTTCTTCTTTATTCAGCTCCTGAAGACTCTCAGTGGCTTTGACATGGCATGAAATGGCAATTTAATTTCATATTTTCTTGCGGCTTTCAGCAATTAGTAGGAAAAAACTCCTGGTTTCATGAAGTTATGACTGTTATTTTCGCTAATTATGCAAAAATAAATACATTTTCTCCTTGTTAAGGAAGAGAAAATAGAGTGTGTATTTATACAAGAATGCAACTGACATTTAAGAGCAGCAAATAATTCTTTTACTGATACCTGCAGTCACTGAAGCAAGTAAAATGTAACTTTTAAGCAGGAATGGTCAGTTACTAAACTTCCTGCATTTTGATATTGATATGATTTTGTAACCAAGGAATATGATACAACAGAGATTGTTTAACATTAGACTGGCAGATGAGGCAGACTGCAAACAAAAATTAATTTTGAGTGTCAAAAATCCCTTTTGCCATTCAATTCCAGCGTGCCAAGAGCTGTACTCAGGAGCAGGATGGCATGGTCTGATGTCCACATGACATTTGTCATTGTGTACAGAATGGGGACAGGAAATGTTGTTTTCCAGCACAACCTGCTCTAACAGCTAATACTCATCCTCATGAGACAGTCAAAATACCCTTGGCCCAGGAAAATGCATTTTTTATAGGTTCCCACTGGAATGGAAATGAGAAAAATTTTCTTCAGCTTGCTTTGCCTGAAGGGCTCTTGTTTTATGTGAATTTATTCTGTAAAAATGTATAATTCTATATTTATAGAAAATTATATATATAGATAAAAAATTCTATATTTAGACAAAATTATATATATATATATATATATGTATATATACACACATATGGAAACACAACAATTTATATGAGCATTCTCAAATTCTGGCCTGTAATTTTTACACAGAAGTTCCTATCAACAGCCACAGTGGCAGAATGGATGCAAAGGAAGCTCTAAATTGCATCACCATAAGATGTTTTCTCTCTGTCCCAAAGGTTTTGGCACAAATGTAAAACTCTGTTGACATCAGTTGAATTCCTCTCCCCTTTCCTAGGGAATGGGAAGAGAATCAGGCACAAGCATCGTGGCAACCACACATTCCAGCTCTCAAAAAGCTAATGCATAGATGTCACTATAAATAATTATCAAGACTTGAAAAGAGTCTAAATTAAGTCAAATTAAGAATTTCTTATCTAATTCCATCCCCTCAGCAAAAGTTGCAATGCACACTGTGTCAGATTTCTTTGCATTTGGGGTGGAAGCCGGGCAGTTTGCAAGAGTTTGAGATTAGTGGTAGTGCATATTAAAGATATTTATGATACAGAGATGTAACAACACACAGTTTGCCAAAAAAAACCAAGGGCTGGGGTCTGAACAAGTTGTACTTCTTACAAATGTCCCAGAATCACAGTTTTATCTCCCAGAATCCAAACCCATGTCCCCTGGAAAGCCCGAAAACAAAGACTATTTCAGGCAGCTCCAATGAACTCGAGGGTCTATATATGTGTATATATATGTATATATATATATATAGTGTGTGTAGTATATATATGTGTGTGTGTGTATATATATATATATATACACACACATATGATACACACACATATATACATATATATACATATAGACATATATACACACACATATATACAGATATATACATATATAGACACATATAGATACACATATATATACATACATATATACACACACATATAGACACACATATAGACATAGATACAGATATACATAGATACACACACATATAGACACAAATATACACATAGATACATATAGATACATATAGATACAGATATACATATAGATACATATATACACATATATATACACACACACATATATATACACATACATACATATATATATACATACATACATACATATATATATATATATATACACACACATAGATTTATATATATATATACATATATACATATATATTTTGGGGTGTTTTGGGGGGTTTTTTGTTGTTTTTTTTCTGGAGACTCATGCAGCAGCCTTTTTAATTGAGTGCCCGTTTCACAGCTGAGTTACAGCCTCCTGAGCAGGCTACAGGGGAAGAGTGAGAGCCTTTCATCTCTCCTGCCACCAGACATAACTTTAATGCTGTTCTTGCCCTTAACATCTTTCAGCAGTTTACTGGAGCGTGAGCCCTGCAGTGCACATCATTGAACTCGCCAGCACCTGAGGTGGAAATACATTTGCAGAACAGCTCCCGAGCGATTAAAATGGAAAATAATTTCTTTTATTGCAGATGTACTAATTTATGGCGTACCATTAGTATCAGCTTCTCCATTAACTCACTGAACAGACTAATACCAGGAAGGATGTGAGCTGGGTTCCTTCTCCCCCTCCCAGTCTGCCCTGGCTATTTATTTCTGTGGCACAATCAGGTCTCAAGGCAAATGTTTTGCAATAGCAGCAAATGACATAATTATTTTAGAGGCACATAATTGCAAGGTGTGTTTCAAAGTTTAAGGGATTATTTTCACTGTATTATGGTGAGGGGGGGGAGGAAGATTAATTTTAAAGATATTGTGTGTCTCTCTCTTCAGGACAATGTTTGTGAAAATAAAATTTTAAAAATCTGCATAAGGTAAATCTTGCATTGATCTATGTTTTTGTGAGGGCTTTTTTTGGTTTTGTGTGGGGTTTTTTTGTGGTTTTTTGGGTTTTTTTTTGTTTGTTCGGTGGTGGTGGTGGTGGTTTGGGTGTTGGAGGTTTGGGTTTTTTGGGGGATTTTTTTGTTTTTTGTGTTTTTTTTTTTTTGGTTTGGTTTGTTTTGGTTTTGATTTTTTTGTTTTTTTTTTTTTGTTGTTTTGGGGGTTGGGGGTTTTTTGTTTGTTTTTGTTTGTTTGTTTGTTTGTTTCTTGTTTTGTTTTGGGTTTGGTTTGGTTTGGTTTGGTTATTTTGTTTGTTTGGTTTTTGGTTTTTGGTTTTGTTTTTTTGTTTTGGTTTGGTTTGGGTTTTTTTACTGGTCAAGCTGTTTTGAGATGAATCCTCCACAGAAATAAATGGGAAATACTGCCAAAGGGACAGGAACTTCCCTTTTTTTTTCCTTTTGTTCTGTATGAGAGCTTTACTGACCCACTGAGGTTGAATATCTGGGGAGATGCTGCTCCAAATCAATGGAATATGATAATGTAAACAATTTTAATTTGCAGTTAATATAGAGTACAATATCCATTTAATCTGGGGAGCACTGACAGACTTTTTTGTTGGAAATATGATTTAACCACAATTTGTAATAGTAATAATAACTTCTTAAAAAGCAAGAAGCAATTCAGTTTTGTGTGAACTCTTTTATGGAAAATTAGACATTTACAAAGTTTTTAATTTAGGCTTCACTTTGTAAGCAAGGACTCATAATTATCACCCTCAATCCTTTTTTGTTTTGTGTTCACAAACTTTATTGCTCAGGAATAATGGACAGCTAAATGAGCTAATCTGTGAACATTTTAATAAAATCAAGTGTTTTCATTGTTTATTATTTAAAGAAAAATGCTAGGAAAACTTTGATTCCTCTAAAGTTCTCTGGTGCAAATACCATGGAGAATTGTTCTAAATTACTCTTTAATTAGATGAAAACACAGGAACAGAATTACGTAACTGAGGCAGAAAATTGATTTTGTAGGCTAAATATGCATTCATGAATTTTATGTCTATTTCCAAAATGCACTCCACTGATAGCTCAAAGAGAGTCAGTTTTGGTATGAATGTCAGGAATAAGAGTTAAAGGGAGATTTAAATGTAATGGAAATGGATCTAAGTAACAGTGTCTAGTAATGTAATCTGGTACCCTGTTTCTTTTTTGCTTGGTTTAAATTGTGACATGGAAGGTCCCACAGCCCTATTATTATTATTATTATTATTATTATTATTATTATTATTATTATTATTATTATTATTATTATTATTATTATTATTAGTTTTTTCACCATTTTCATTTTCTCTGATTATTTTCTTTACGTTTCTAAACTCTTAATTTTGAGTCTGAAGGTCAAGCTGAAAACGTTTGATATTTACACATTTTCCCATTCAGCTTGTGGAACATGACTGCTGCAAGCTCCACCATGACATTTAAGAGGAAAAATGTTAAAAATATATTATAGCTTGTTCTCACACTGTTAGACCACAAAAAGTACTTATTTTGCTGACCAGATGGGAACCCTTCATTGTTTGTTTTTTTTTAAACCCCAAAACTGAACTGAAATCCCCCCAAACAGATTTTACAGTGTACCAAATGTTAAGAGTGCTACTACTTCAGCAACCTTAAAAAGATATTTGTTTCTGCTTTGGCTCTTTATTAACATGATGATTTTAACAGAAATTTTAACTTTTGATTTAAAACATAAAACTACCACAGTATTCCTCTTTCATGGCAGAATTGTCTTGTTTCATTCCACTGAATACCAGGGAGTTAAGATGAAATATCTACTAAACAACTCTTCATGTCTACCTTTGAAGCAAAGTAGAAAATATTTCCATAAAATATCAAGTAACATTTGATATTATCAAATTATTATCAAATAACTTGTTATCAAGTAACACTGTTATCTGGAAAAACATTTTGGTCTTTTTGGTGGAAAATATATTATATATATATATATATATAAAATATATTTTTCCCTTTTTATTTCTTTCAAAAACAACAACAAAAAATTCAATTAAAAAAAATATTTTAACAGATGTTGGGAATACAGTCCAGTTGCAGACAGATTTACACCAAGTTGTGCAAACCAAAGTTTCTAAGGTTTCTGCAGGGAAATATGACAGAAATAGCATGTTCTGCATGAAAGCAGCTGAGCTGAACTGGGGAGCCACGAGGATGCAAATAAATTGAAATGAGCTGCAGTGACCCAGGACTTACACTCCCTTAATTCCATCAGGAGGGGCAGGAAAAAAAAGGTAAAAAGTCAATGTCTTGTAACTGGCTGGGACAGAAACTTCAGCAGATCAATAAAAATGCATCAAGGTAGTAACCACAGATCCTACACAGAGATAAATGAAAAGAAATAAGGGCAGAGTAACACAGATAAAGTTTTTCTGCACTGGAACATTTGCACAAAGACAGCCGCCCTCAGATGGTTGTCACTCTGCCAGCTGTGAGGTGATATGAGAGACTGTAATTTATTATTTTATTAGCTTTTAGAGTGCTAAATTGGTAAGAGTAATCCGTGGCTTATGCAAGAGAAATTACATTTTTTATGTACCTTGCTCAGCTTGGTGACTGAGAATCAATTTCTCTGTGAAACAATAAATACTAGGACAAGATCCAAAACGCTTAAAAGGAATTTTAAAGAGGATAGGAAGGCAAACAGATAAAATTTGTCTTCCATAGTAACTGATATTTTTTCTCCCTGACAGAAAAATTAAATCTCAAGGGATAAAGTTTTCCCTGCCACATTTTGAACTTTTTTTAGGTCTTTTACCTATTTGGAGATCTCATCAAGTAGTTATTTATGTGGAATACAATCATAATTAAGATAAACACCATGGAATCATAGAGTAATTTAAAGATTAGAGGTCATCTAGTGCAAACTCCCTGACACCTTTCAGTATCCCAGGCTGCTCAACCAACCTGGCCTTGGACAATTCCAGGGATCCAGGGGCAGCCACAGCTGCTCTGGGCACCCTGTGCCACCCTCACTATAAAAAAAATTCTTCCTGCTCTTTTTTTTCCAGTAACAATCCCCAGCTTTGTTGGTACCTTCTACACCCAGGTGCAGAATTGTAATTAATGATCACCTTACCCACGTGATGTTTCAGGCACTGTCTTTTACCAGAGCTTGACAAATCTACTTTTTGTGTGAAATAGTCTGTGTGCCCACATTTTATAATTTCATGAGTGAAGCAAAACTCCAAGGTTTAGTGAACCAGGTACTTGAGCTGGAGAAGAGCATCAGCACAGATTCTTTACATGTGGATTTTTAAATTTCTATCCTGAAGCAAAAAGTTCTGTTTTCTTCTGGTTTGTCCTTGTGAGGACAGCAAGGGAGGCAAGAAAAGTTCTCCAGTGCTATCAACAACAAAACTGGAGTATCCTGTCTTTGGAAAAAAACCCAAATTTATCATATAATTTTTATATTTTGAAATTGTTTACATTTATATAAAATATATTTTACTGATATATTTTCATTTTATAATATATTATATTTCTATCATTATATTTTAAATTATATGCATTTTCCCTTTTTTTCTGTCATCTCAATGAAAAGTCTTCCCAGCTATCAATGTGCATACAGAGCACAAATTGCTCCTAAACCAAACCAGGAATTCAGACTGAGTCTATCTCTTTCAATGATTTTCCTGGTCATCTTTTCCAGCATATAAGAGAATATATATTATAAAATAATCATTGCATGTTTGGGAAGAATAATAGCACTCCTAGTATTTAAATCTGAATAAAACATTAACGTTTATGTGTAAACTGCTGCATGAAGGAACCTTCAATGCCTCCTTGACAGATGAAATTGAACCAGGCTCCTTTTCCTTTAGAAGTAGTCATCCTGTGTTACCTCGTTCACAGGGGTCCCAGGATGAAGGAAGAGACGACAAGTTGACTCCATGTATCAGAAGGCTTGATTTATTATTATATGATATATAATATATAAAAACTATACTAAAAGAATAGAGATAAAGATTTCACTACCAGGCTAAGCTAAGAATAGAAAAGGAATGTAAACAAAGGTCTTCTCCCAGACCGAGACCGGCCGGACAGGTGTTCTGTGATAGGCTCTTAATTGGAAACAGTCTGACGGGGCCAATCACAGATTTCCTCTGTTGCATTCCACAGCAGCAGATAAGAATTGTTTACAGTTTGTTCCTGAGGCCTCTCAGCTTCCTGGGAGGGGAAAAATCCTAAGGAAAGGATTTTTCATAAAACATGTCGGTGACATCTCACCCTTTTTATTTTAAATCAATCAAATGCTGGTGTGGAACCATCAGAGAAATTCTTCACCTGCAAAACACCAAATTCCCATCACATCACCAAAACAATCCTAAAATAGAAGAGAATGCAAAAACAGTACAAGGGAAGTTCATCGCTTCAAGTCCAAACAGCTGAGTTTCAGGAAAAAGTCCAAACTTAAGATGTTCCTCTTTGACATTGCTGAAAGTCCCTTTTTGTCTTGAAACAGGCTTGCAAAAATTTTGAGCTGCTAGCTCTTTCAACTATTTTTTTTTTTTTTTTTTTTTGGAAAGAGCAGCAGCAGAAGAGAGGGGCCACTGAGACCCCAAACAGGCTGGTCCACCAGCCACCATTTGCGGGGGGCCCGGGCTCCCGTGGAAGGAACGGGGACCCCAGACCTGGCTCACAGAACGGAGGTCCAGGTCCCGACAGGGGAAACAAAGCCCCCAAACCCAACAGGCACTGGCCAGGCGGAGGCCCTGGCCCAGGGAACTGAGCCCAGGGAACCGAGCCAAACGGCCCAGACCCGGCCCGCAGAGTGGGCTCTGTGTTCTCTCAATCCGGCACTCTGCTGCCGATCTCCGGGCAGCATGAGTGACCGAACTCTTCATCCCCGCTGCACCGGTGCAGACCAGCAGCTGGGGAAGAAAAGCTTTCCCAGGGACCAACACCCCAGATCTGGGGGTGCTTTGTCCCCACAGCAAATGAGCGATGCCCACTTTCCACTGTGTCTCCTGCCTCTGCAACGCAAATGCAAAAGATGTTCTCTCTTTCTGCCCCTCGGCACCACCCCCTGCGGGCTGGGGACCGGAGGCAGAAAGCTCAGGAGCCCCCTCCCCAACACCACAAGGGAGCGCAGGGGGAGTCAGGCATTCCAACCCCCAGCGGGAAACCCCGAACCAGACCCGGGTCAGCCCGTGAAAAACACTTTGAACGCAGGCAGACGGGCTGAGCCCGCAATCAGCTGTCCAGCCACACCCCCCCCCCCATGGAGGGGCAGGCTGGAATCCCCTTCCCCTGTCCCAGCCCCCCCGCAGGGGCAGCCTCGGGAAAGCTCGAAAAGCTCGGGGGGGGTCCAGGCTGATCGCAGGCGCTGCAGTGGCCACCGCGGGCGGCTCCGATGATGGTCTGCTTGGTGACTCTCAATCTCAGCCCCCTCCACGGGCTCGGCAGCCACGGGGGGCGGCAGGGACATGGTCGCGAGCTCTTGGTGATCACTGTCGAGTGCGTCACCCAGCAACCCAGGCGAAGCGGCGGGAGGTGGTGCCGCAGGAGAAGCCGCGGGGACCGGCACCTCCCTCGGGGCGGGCTGCGGCTCAGGCAGCGGAGCCAACTCACCTCCCCCCTGAGAGCAGCGAGGGGGGGAAAGCGGTTCCGTCGGCGGGTGCTCCAAATGCGCAGAAAAAGACTTTTCTTCTGCCATGGGCAAAGCTTCGCCCCCCCACCCCAATTCGGGGGGGCTGGAGACTTCCAGGCAGCACATTCGGACAGGCTTGCCTTTTTCCAGCTCCAGCGAGAAGGGAGACATCCCCCGCACATTCGCAATCCACTGATATGCAAATGCCTTCCGTTTCAAAACCGGGAAGAGAGATCTGAAAGATGGATAAATCCGAGGAAATCCAAGTCCCCGGTAAAAAAGATCTCGGATAATGAATTCCATGCATTCCCAAACATACGAATCAAAGGCATACAGCACATCAGAGAAAAAGCCATGGTGTTTTGCCCACCCGAAAAACTCATAGAAATGTGTCGTTAGCATAGGAATGCTGTCCTCATCACCCCATTGTCGCCAGAGGCCGATAAGTTTCTCCTCTGAGGGAGAGAATGGAACCTCTGCCTCCGTAGGCACCCTTGTCCACATCCGAATCTGCCTCACACGAAGGGCAGCATTTACAGGAAGGGAATTGTAAACAGTACCTTGCGACAGTGTCCTCTGGGCTTCAGCAAGCTGCATTGTGCCGCGAAGACTCCCGGACATCTTGTCTCGGAGACTTTTCAAAAGATTCTCTCTGTGGCCAGCCTTGGCTGTGAACTCTGCCCAATTTCAGGATCTTCAGCCACTCAGCTCCTGGCTAGAAGCCACTTCTGTGGTGAATGTCCCTTTTTTCACTCAGGGTCACCATATGTTACCTCGTTCACAGGGGTTCCAGGATGAGGGAAGAGACGAGAAAGTTGACTCCATGTATCAGAAGGCTTGATTTATTATTATATGATATATAATATATAAAAACTATACTAAAAGAATAGAGAGAAGGATTTCACTACCATGCTAAGCTAAGAATAGAAAGAGAATGTAAACAAAGGTCTTCTCCCAGACCGAGACCGGCCGGACAGGTGTTCTGTGATAGGCTCTTAATTGGAAACAGTCTGATGGGGCCAATCACAGATTTCCTATGTTGCATTCCACAGCAGCAGATAAGAATTGTTTACATTTTGTTCCTGAGGCCTCTCAGCTCTCAGGAGGGGAAAAATTCTAAGTAAAGGATTTTTATAAAACATGTCGGTGACAACTGTGAGGCAGTGAGTTTCCTGAGCTGAGCACAAAACTCTTCCTTTTGGAGCATTTCCACTGGTAAGTAATGAATAGAGGGAGGTGTCTCTGTCCAAGGATGAGCCTTGAGGTACAGTTGCAGTGAGGCACCCATGGAAATACAAGGCTTCTGCTCTGCACAAGAGAAACAAGAACTGCATCAAGCTCCAGTAAAAAGTCAGGTAACTATTTTGTGTTTACAAGGGATTTGCATGTTGCACGTGGTTACTGCACAGCAGCAGCTGCACTGTGAATTCACATGTCCAAAAGAGCACAAAACCAGGCCACAAATGAAGACTCAGCACTTTTCCAGAAATCTGGGAGGAGGCAGTAGCTTAAAGAGGCAGAAACCTGGATGAAGTGAAAGTTTTTGCAGCGTTCAGTGAAAGTTTCACCTCTTTATCTGTCACACATGCTGTGTGGAGAACTTCTGGAGATAAAACTATCTTCAGGCATTTGGAAAGATCAGCATTCCCTAAAGAGACTCAGGGTCTACCTACCTTCTGCACAGGGAGGAGGGACCCAAAAAGGACAGCTATCCAATAGAGCAGCAGAAAATTTCCTGGCCATGAGGAATTGTTCCCTGGCAGGGTGGGCAGGCCCTGGCACAGGGTGCCCAGAGCAGCTGGGGCTGCCCCTGGATCCCTGGCAGTGCCCAAGGCCAGGCTGGACACTGGGGCAGTGGGAGGTGTCCCTGCCATGGCAGGGGCTGGAACAATGTCTTTAGGGCCCCTTCCAGTCCAAACATTTTGGGTTTCTGCAATTCTTCCCTGTGGTTTTACCAGCTAGTCATGAAAATAAATTTTTTATTCACTCCAGTATGAAGGTTATCCAATGCCAGGGAGATCAATGTTTTCTATCACTGCTATTGCCCAAAGCTCTGGGGGTTTTGGGGTGGGTTCTTTTGGTTTGGATGATTTTTGGGGTTTTGTTGTTGGGTTTTTTTGGGAATTTTTTTGGGTTTTTTTATTATTATTTTTTTAAATTTTTATTTTGACTTCTGCTGCAGAAGCCCTACAAAATGGAAATCTTTGGCACTTTCTTGAGTATGTTGAAGCCCTTGGGCCCAGGTGCTGTGGTGAAGGCACAGCAGTGTGATATGAAATACCAAAGAAATGTTGGACACTGCTGTTTCCTGGGCAAGTAAGGACAGAAAGAAGAAAAGCCAGGCTCAAGCTTGTGATAATGTCATTATTGTGCTCTCAATTACTGCAATTAACTCCTCTGTCAGTCTCTACTCTGTCATGGAAAACATGAATGACAAAAACAACACCACAGCCCTTTAGTATACCAAGCAGCATAACAAAAGGTGTGAAATGCTAATTTTACTTGGTGAATTTTAACTCTTTAGTATTTTGAACCTGATAAATACAAAGCTGAGGTTTTAAATTTCTGGTTATGCATGCTTAGATATTGAAATGTGACATTTAAACTATGCACATAATATTATGTCCTGATTATGAGTTGCTCTTGGTGCTAAGGAAAAAGGCACTTGCACACCTCTTTATTGGTGAGTGGATAAAGAAGAGGGAAATTGGTGTTTTAGTCCAGAAGAGTAACAGTGAAAGCAGTCATTTATTACGGTTAAGTAGTACATAATTTCAATTGAAATCAACAGGATGCAAAGGGTTAAAAAAATTCACCAATCCATCAGGATTTTACATTAGGCCTTTCCTTGAATATTAGATTCAATTCTTTGTAGTTTAGAGAATTTCAGACTTTGAAACCTTTGTTTTTAACACGATCACATGCATCGTGTTCTGTGTAAGAATGTCATGACCTACAGGCTCCATACAGCTCTCCCAGAGACTGACACAAATCTGGATGATTTTGGGGACATTTTACATGTTGATTTCATTCCCTTAATAAGAGATTACCTGTGTTGTCATTGGATACCTGCATGCTTTTGAGCATTTACCTATACAAAAAAACCAAACCCACCAAATCTACAACAGTATGGACCTATAGAACCATAATGTTGCTGCAGTTAAAAATACTGAAGCTGAGAAAATTATCTTAGAGATGATAGCTCAGATCTGTGATTAGTTAAACATCTTTCTGCTTAACTTCCTGCTCCTCACACTTCTTACCTCTTTTATTCGTTGTTGACAAACCATGAGTAAAAGAGTCTGTCTGCCAAATATAATCTTCTGCTGAAAGGAAATGAAGCAAAGATATGTTTCCAACCACACAAGAATAGTGGCTCTAAAAACTGTGGACATGAATCTCAGATTATGATTGCTTAATCTGGTTTTTCCTCAGAATAGACAAAATATGTACAAAAAAAAAACCTGTTTAGGCAGCAGGTTTGTTCAGATGGAAAAAAAATTATTATACATTTGCTTCTGTTGTATTAAATTACTTCTTGCTTTGTTTCATTGACACAAGTTTATATTAGGACATTGGAATAACACAGGAGTCTTATTTCACAGAACTGCAGAATCAGAGAATGTGTGATGTTAGAAGTTTCAATGGAGAAACTTCACAGGTGGAATTTTTGTGTCAAAACCTTTGTCTGGATTCTAGAACAGAGTTAGTGTAACAAAGGCAGAGGAGTATAAAATCAAAATTATGTCTAAAAGTATCAACAAAAGCGCTGCAGATCTTGATCTTCTTATCAGTTTGATCCCCTCAAGGACCCTCAGTTTGCCTCAACACTCCTCACAAGTTCTTAAACTGTGGAATCAGCTGTAGCCAAAAGAAATCTGGAAGTTCCAGAGATTTCTAGATAAAGCAGAGAAATAAAACTGTAACCATTTCAAGGGGTCCATGGGTTGTTGAAAATTAGACAGAAGAAAAATTAATTTATTTTCACTGTGACACTACTAGGTACCATTGTTTCAAAAAAATCTGTGATTATGGAAAAAACAAAACAGATGAAAGAAACAAGCTATGGATCCTTAAGAAAGAACCACAACAGATCAAAACCAAAAACAAACAAACAAAAAACCCATGCAAAAACAAAACAAAAAAACCCCAGCATTTTTGACAATGGATTTCACAGTTCTATGTAACATTATTTCAGAACTACTATAAATATGAAAGATTTACCAGTTTCTTTAAGCTGGATTGGGAATTTCTATTTCATAATTCTATTTGGAGTGGTTCAAAAACTCTCTGAATGATTTTCAAATTAAACCTAGTCCTAATTTCTTGGTCAATATATTTATTAATCACATGTATTTGTGCTTGTATAAACACGATATTTATTTAGATGTCTAAAATTCTTAACAAATCCAAAAGGTTTTAAAGCACACCTACAGCACATTCCTGGCCAGGCAAAAATTCTCCACCTGCACCTGCATCTGTGTAAAGAAAAATATCTGCAACCATTCCTATGGAAGTCTTTCCTGAAAAAATGGTATATGGGAAACTAGGACTATGGTACAAAAACTGCCCTTGAAACAGTGTTTTTACAATTATTTTGTAGATGTTGTTTCCCTTTTCTCAATTTGCATTTTTTACTCTGGGAAGAACAGGAATTTCAGCTTTAAGATCCAGCTCTCTAGATGAATATATAGATATTTCTCCTCCAGTTCCAAAGCATTTCTTAGATCAGTCCACAGCAGTATGGGAGACAGTGCCCCTCATTCAAACTGGAAAACATTTTTTAAGGCATTGGATCTCTGAGGTGGAGTTCAGTACCAGAATCACAGCCCAGTCCAACTGGAATAGCAGTTTCTGGAAGGAGAACAGAGATTAAAAATGTCTGGAGACATAAAGTCCTGGCCATTTACACATCTTTGTACTGCTCTCCCTCATACTAAAATGAAGGTGTCTAGAGTCAGGGTATACAAATATTACTCACAGCCTACTTGCATCCCTGTGAGAGTCTGTCCAAAATATCCTTCAATCTGCCTCACAACTGTCACTGAGAGACCGCTCAGAAGACCCCTTTGTCCCATTCCTAGCCCAAGTGGAAAGTTGCATGCCAAGCCAGGGGGCTTCATGACCTGAAAGCGTTGCTAAGCTGTTGTTTCCACAGGTGCAGTTCCTGCACGCTGCACCGAGCTCAATGAGAAGAAGGGGGCACTGTGCCCTTTTTGCAACAATAGCCTTGGAAATTGTCCCACCTCTTGGCCTGGCTGGACTTTTCCTGAGCTTTTGTGTGATCTCCCACAGAAGACTCCTCTCGTTACAACCACCGTGACAGACAAGCTGAGATGACGGAAACCTCTCCACCAGAGAAGACCCCAAGAAATCCCCATGTGAGAAAGGCCTCCCTCACACTTTCCAAGGACTGGGACTGGAGCCCCCAGCCCGGGGGAGGTGCACGGGGGGAGGCGAGCTGACCAAAGCAAGAGGGATGTTGCAGGTGCGTGCACTGGACCACGAAGACAATGGCCTTTGTCTGTTGCAAGGTGGACTGTGTATATCCCTTTTCCAAATACCATTCTTTCTACCAGAAGATACAATAGATTCGGTTTCAAAATAATCCTCTTCCCCCTCATCAAGAAAAGTATAATTAGGGTCCAGAATGGACTGCAGCTCTGAGATGTCCCCAGATGTGACCTGGTGAACCTCTTTGGCTGGACACTGAAGGACCTTCGCCATTCTCGCCTTTGGTAACTATAACCCCTTTTCCTTTCCCTCCCTTATTTTCTTTATTTTTCCCTTTTTCCCCTAATTTCTCCCCAACGTATTTTTTGCTGTGGTTGTTTCAATAAAGTCCATTGTGTTGATTAATCTGCAAACCCCCTTGTACCGTGTCAGTTTTTTGCACCCTGAAATCAATCTAAAGAACCTCTGCGAAGCCCATCCACAGGGACGGCTCGTAACAACCCCAAACCACCCAAAACTCTTTTCTTTCTTTCTGTCACCCTCTGGGTAATTTTTTTATCTTGTTCTCCATTCTTCCCAGGCACTTACAACCACAGCAACTGTTCCTCCTGCTAATTTTATTTTCAGCCTACACAGGTGACTTGGGCCAACAGAAAGGAAATGTGCAGCAGGGGGATTAATGCTGCTGGCTGAAATTCTGCCACCATTAAAATCTATGGGAGCTTTGCAGTTGATTTCAGCCAGTGTCACCGTTAGGCTGGATGTGACATTCACACGTGACCAAGGTCCAAGAAGATAAAAAAGTTTTTATTCTGCGTGTTCTCCAGTTTATATACTCCTAACATTAACTACTGTGATGTAGTTAAGCGTGACCTTAAGTCATTAACTACATCACAGTAACTTCTTATATTCATTGGTGCAAAGCAATCAGCGTCAATGTTATTGGCAAAAGTTTGACAGAAATTTAAGAAGGCACATATACACATCTACTTAGGCTCGTAGTCTAGCTTACAAAAATTCTCATGTATCTTTTCTTATCAGTTTCCATGCTGATGACCTTGTCTTCTTCCTTGCTATGAATGCACTCAAAAATCATCAAGTGTTATTTCTTCTATTAACTCAGAGCTTTGCTTGCAGGCCAGCTGTCAAGCCCCTCCATAAGGTCACACCACAGATGAGCTTGAACAAAGCTTTGTATGTTTTTAACTTTTTAAAAGGCTCGAATGCAGAACCTGATCCACCAATTTTGAGGCATTTTTCAAATAACACACAGGCAAAGCTGAAAGAAAATCCCCCTGTTTTAATGAGAAACCCAGAGACGGGACAAATTGAAGGTCCTTTCCGATTAATCCCTTGGGGCAAAGGGTGTGCTTCTGTCCCTACAGGTGCAGGAATTAGGTGGGGCCCAGCCAAAACCCTCAAACCACATCGCACCCAGGACGTGCTGAGGAGTCCAAAGCTGAGGAAGCAAGTACGCAGACGTGAGCCCAACAGAGGGATCCCAGGTCACGCCTGACGCTCCTTGTTCATCGGTGGAACCTGCTATTTATAATCTTCTGTTATTTATAAGTGTGTCAGTTGTTGGTGTTGCAGAGCTTATTTTTGGCTAAGGTACAGTTTTTGGTATGTTTGGTTATTGATCTCCTCTAATGGACTTTCAAGCTTGAAATCTTATTTTAAGTCAAAAAGCAAAATTCTTAGCTTGATGGAGGATTTTTTCCAAAAATTAGCTCAGTAAAAGGACGGAGCAAAATCAAATGATATGCTGGTGTTGGCAGGTTTTAATTGCTTCTTGTAGGGCAGATTGGCCTGTGGAACAACTAAAAACAAACGTTTG
This sequence comes from Serinus canaria, assembly GCF_022539315.1. NCBI lineage: Eukaryota > Metazoa > Chordata > Aves > Passeriformes > Fringillidae > Serinus > Serinus canaria. The sequence goes on from NC_066343.1 coordinate 11,220,555, forward strand.
GGTGACCTCAGATACCATATGTTTGTCTTTTTCAGAAAGAGTGCTATTCCAGTTGGACTGTGCTGTGATTTTGGTACTGAACTCCACCTCAGAGATCCAATGCCTCAAAAACTGCTTTCCAGTTTGAATGAGGGGCACAGTATCCATGGAGGGACCCCAGTCTTGACTCCCAAATCTTTCCAAAATACTCCTCTTTACTTTTCTTCCATTCTTCAACCCATAACCCAAAGTACCTCTTCCGCTGTCCTTATTCCTGGAACATCACAGAACATTCCTTTTTATTTGCCCCCAGTACTCCAACATACTGAGAGTCCAAAGCAGGAGGAATGTTTGCAAAGAAAAGGTCAGGGAGTGAAAAGGGCCTGTTGTTGTAACAATCTAGAGGAAAAGAAGTTAATTGAACCAGATGAGCATGTAGCAAGCCATCAATATAATACAAGGTTCCAAGCAAAGAAAAATCAAGATGAAGGTGGGAGAATTGAAAAGCTGTTTCCTCAAAGGGACGAGCCTACTGGGTGAGCCAGAGGTGGTATTGGTTTTGTGAATGCCCCATTAACCTCCTCTGAGGTTAGAAATTTTAAGAAAGAAATTAAACCTTTCTTAGAAGATCCCAGAGGCATCTCACAGCAACTAGATCAATTTTTAGGACCCAATATTTACACATGGGAAGAATTCAATGCCATTTTAGAAATACTCTTTTCCTCAGAGGAAATACAAGTGTTTCATGCAGCAGGCATGAAAATTTGGGAGAGGGAGAATCAAGGTGGTCCCAGAGAGGAAGAGAAGATGCCTCTCAATCCACCCAACTGGGACCCGAATCAAGAGGAGGGAAGAGCAAGAATGAGACAATACAGAACCCCAATTAGAAGAGCGATAAGAGAAGCCGTCCCTAGAACAAATAAGGCTAAACTGGCATTTGACAGCCATCAGGAACGGGATGAGTCACCTAGTGCCTGCTTAGAGAGATTCAAAAGAAATTTTCAATTGTATTCCAGTGTTGATCCAGTCAGGGGAGAACGACAAGTACTAGCCCAAATTCAATTTGTAACAAAAGCCTGGGTAGACATCAGGAGAAAATTAGAAAAGCTGGACAACTGGCAAGAAAAAGGAATGAATGAGTTATTATGGGAGCCAAAAAAATATATTTAAGGAGGGAGGAAGAAAAGACCAGGACAAAAGCAAAATCATGGTAGCAGATGCAAGAAAAAGTGCAGGGTTCAGATGTAGTGAATCAACAGGAGCGAGAACAGGCGAGTAGGCAGGGCCTCGAGGAGGTGTATTCAAAGAACAACCAAGTAGCAAGGAAGAGCCAAAAAGAGATAGCAGAACACGTGGGGTGGAAGGAGGACCACCTTGGGGCGATATCATATGTTTTTCTTATGTAGAAAAGGGACACAGCAGGAATTTTTGTAGAAAAAGAAGAATAGGTGAAGCCATCGCACAAGAACAGGACGCCCTCGGAAAGAGGCAAACAGGAGATGACTAGGGGTGTCAGGGGCTCTGTGCTCCGAGGGATGATATTGGTCATCAAAAGGAGCCTCTGGTCAATGTAGAAATTGGCCCTCAGAGCGAAGAAATTGAATTTCTTGTTGACTCTGGGGCAGATGGTTTAAGTGTTTCAAAAATCCCTAAAGGATGCAAACTAAGGAACAAAAGATGTAAAGTTGGAGGGGCTGAAAGGAGCCCCTTTGAAGTACCCATCATTGAAGTAGTGTCTATAAAAGGAAGTTTGAGAGAAGGCTATGCAGACATGCTAGAATTGCCAGAATTAGAGTCTAACCTTCCAAACTGGGATTTAGAGGTGCAACTAAAGATAGGAGAAGTACCTGAGGGAAAACATATGGTAGCAAAGATGATGGTTTTGAGGGCAGAAGATGAAAAGGGAATAAACGCGAGGGTGTGGGCCGAAGAGGGACGTCATGGACTGTTAAACGTTCCACCTACAGAAGTTCAAATGAAACCTGACCTTTCTTCCAATAAGAATTAAACAATCCCCAATTTCTATGGAAGAGAAACAAGGACTGACTCCTGTCATTAAAAACCTGATTGAAGAAGGGATTCTAGAACCATGTCTGTCCCCACTATAACTCTCCTATATTACCTATAAAGAAACCAGATGGTACACATCAGTTGGTCCAAGACCTACAAGAAGTCAATAAGCAAACCATTACCCGATACCCAGTGGTAGCCAAGCCATACAATTTGTTCAGTAAAGTACCATCACAACATGCATGGTTTAGTGTTATAGATGTGAAAGATGCTTTTTGGTCCTGCCCACTTGAAAAAGAAAGTAGAAAATGGTTTGCATTGGAATGGGAGGATGAGGAAACTGGGAGGCAACAACAGCTGCAATGGACAAGGTTACCTCAGGGATTCACAGAGTCACCAAATTTGTTTGGCCAAACTCTAGAAGAAATCATAAAACAATTTGCAGCTGAAAGAAATTCCCAGGTTCTACAGTATGTAGATGATTTGTAATTTTAGGGGAACAAGAAGAGGAGGTACAAGCAAAAAGGGTTAATCTACTGAACTTCCTGGGGCAAAAAGGGTTAAAAGTATCCAAAAAGAAGTTACAATTTGTTGAACCTGAAGTAAAATTTCTGGGTCACATAACTGGGAAAGGATACAAGAAATTAGATGCTAGTGGAATTCAGGGCATACTGTCCTTACCAGAAACTAAAACTAAAATGGATAGAAGGAAATGACTTGGATTAATTAGATATGTAAACTATGGATAGATGGAAACACAAAAAATTCATTAGATAAATAGTTAAATTAGTTAAATTATTTAAATTCCTAGATAAGAAATTGGTTGAAGATGAGCCTATAAATTGGAGGGAAGATGATGAGAAGCAGCTGGAGGAATTAAAGGAAAAATTAGCAAATGTCCAATGTTAAATTTACCAGATTGGAATAGACTGTTGTAATTGTGTGTTAAGGTAGAAGACGGACGAGCTTCTGGTGTCGATGTACAAGAATGGTGTGGAGTGCAGAAGCCCATTGCCTACATCTCCAAATTATGAGAGCCGGCTGTCAGAGGTTGGCCTGCTTGTCTCCAAGCGGTAGCTGCAGCTGTAGCTCTCCTAGAAGGTAGGTAACAAAATCAAAGTCTATCCTCCCCAGGATCTTAAGAGTATTCTAAGGAAAAGAGCAGATCAGTTGATTTCAGACAGTAGACTTTGACAGTATGAAGTGATTTTAAACAACAGTGAAAATATAGAATTAGCTCCAACAAGAATTCAGAAGCCTGCGCAGTTCTTATATGGAGAACCAAAGGAAGAATGGCAACATCACTGTCTGGAAACTATAGATCTACAGATAAAAGTCAGAGAGGATCTATTAGAACAACCTTTGCCTGAGGGAGAACTACTTTTTAGAGATGGTTCATGATGATTAGTTGATGGGAAAAGCGTATCAGGTTATGCCATAGTAGATGGACACACCATGACAGTTGTGGGAAAAGGAAAGCTCCCTGTGAATTGCTCTGCACTGTGCTGTGAGATTGATGCACTATTAAAAGGACTGAAATGGTTGGACAAAAAGAGTGGCACTATATTCACTGATTCTACATATGCTTATGGGGTAGTACATACCTTCGGGAAAATCTGGGCAGAGAGAGGATGTGTTATCTTGAAAGGAAAACTTTAATTCATGAAGGCCTCAGAAGAGCAGTGCTAGACGCTTTGAAAGGGCCTAAAGAAAAAGCAGTAGTACACACAAAAGGACACCAAAGAGGTCCTACTAGAGAAACCAAGGGGAACAACTTGGCAGATCTAACTGCAAAGAGGGCAGAACTGAAGAATTCAGAAAAGATGCTCAAACTAAATGAAATAGGAAATGAGAATGAGGAAGATAGAGGAAAGGAGCAGATCCCTATATTTAATGAAAAAGAACAAGAAGAGTTACTAAAACACGGTGCAGACCAAAATGAAAAAGGAGAATGGAGGATGCCAGAGGGTAGACAAGTATTAAACAAAGCATTAACTAGGAAGATGTTAGAGGACCTACATGGCTCAACACATTGGGGCACTCAAGCTTTGTGTGATCATCTTGGGAGAAATTATGTATGCATTGGGGTATGGGAAATTGCCAAAATAATAACCAGAGAATGTATGATATGCCAGAAGATAAACAGAAAAATAAGGAGAAATTAACCTCCATGCGGGAGGAGAGTTAGCAAAAAATCATTTTAATGTATACAAACAGACTGTACGGAATGACCACAGGTACAGAGGTATAAGTATTCACTACTAATAACAGACCATCTAACTCATTGGGTGGAGGCATATCCAACAACGAAAGCAACTGCAGAGACTGCAAGCAAAATTTTATTAGAATAAATCCTACCCTGATATGGAATAATTCATACTATTGACTCTGATAGAGGTCCTCATTTTACATCTAAGATATTACAACTACTAAAGAATGCCCTAAATATCATCTGGAAATTTCATACTCCATGGAGACCCCAAAGTTCTGGGAGGGTAGAAAGAATGAATCAGACTCTCAAGAGAGCTCTTACAAAATTAACAGAGGAAACAATGATGAATTGCTTGAAATGTCTCCCTCTGGCACTCATGAGAGTAAGGCCTAAAGCAAGGGCAGATAGAGGAGTTTCACCTTATGAAATGATGTTTGTTTTACATTCTTAACTACTTCAGGAAATGCTGGAACATTCGAAGAAGGAGAAAGGGTTGTGAGAAAATATAGAAAGACTTTAACCTGCACTTCAGAAGAATTAAGAAATAAGGGATATTTTCCTCAAAATACTCCCATTGATTTCAAAATCCACCAATTCCAACCTGGTGACTGTGTATTAATCAAGACCTGGAGAGAACAACCGTTAATCCCAAAGTGGCAAGGTCCATTCTGAGTTTTACTGATCACAGAAACAGCTATTGGAACAGAGCAAGGAGGATGGACACATGTCACCCGAGTGAAAGGGCCAGTTTCAGCACCCGAGGGACTATCTCTGACCTCAGCTAAGTAACACTAAGCTGATTCCAAGGAAAAAGACATGAGAAACACCATGAGAAGACACATAAGTTATGAGTTACAATGGAACTTTGTTAGGTTTATTGTAAAATACTTAACTGAAAGTTTGTATTTTTTCCCCCTATTTAGGGGGCGTGAAATTCTATGAGTTGTCAAAGAAGTGTTTGAATATCTGGTATCTTTTAATACTGATCCTAAGATCCAGGAAAAGATAGAGCATTCTCCCATGCATCTAAAAGATGGAAGAAACAGGTTGATGCAAAAGGGAAGGTAGACTCCTGCAGCAGGAACTGGGGAGAATCTCACAGAAAGAAACAAGGAAGGTGGGAGCCAAGGCCAGATCAGGTTATATTCTTACCATAGAGTCGCTGATCCTCTGTGGAGGCGAGACATGGCTGGGAGAGGAGTCTGTGCCAGACCCTCACTGCTGTGGGAGAAATGCCACCATCCTCTGTATGCACTCCATCCTTGGAGATCCTTGGACTGCTGTCCTTAGAACCCACATGAATCCCAGCCCCCCAGTTGTATCAACTTTTTTGTCAAAACCCACCTGTATAGAAGAGAGAAAAACGTATTGGCTATGGGAAACCAGAGAGAATTTCCAACAGAAGGTAATGGGGAATGGCCTATGAAAGAAAAATGGATCTGTTCCGAAAGGAGACTGATTGAAGGAAAGATGAGACATGGGGTTTATGAAGCAGGTTTATTGAAAGCAAGCTGCTACTACGAGAGCATGGAGTAAAAAGAGGCAAGACTCCGAGATTGCCAAGTCAGCCACTGAGATGTACAAGCAATAGCAGAAATGGAGACAACTATACAGCACTGAAGAAGAAACAAATTAAGAAACTGTTGAAGATGGTGATGCGGGCTAAAGCCCAATCAAAGTTTTAGAGGGGGGAGTTGTTATAAATGGGTTCAATTTGTGTTGAATTGGGGCTGGGTGGGGAATTGTTGTTTTGGGGTGAGTTGATGGGTGTTTGTTGTGGGTCCTGGGGAGGGGAGGTCCAGGGTTTGGTGGGGGCAATGTTCAAAGGGGTTGATTGGACAGGGGATGTGACCAATCATTCGATGCCTTGAGAAAATGATTGGTCCAGAATGAATATCCATAAGGACTAATGAGATTACCGGAAAACGACCAATCAACGTATGGATCCAAAAGCCACCAATCCTGGACCAGAGATGGGTTATAAAATGAAGGTTTTATTGGGGTTTGGGGTTTTTCCTCTCCCTCTGAAGGGGCCTACATTTTGGGGGAGAACCCAGCAAGTTTGGGTCACTTCCTAATCTTTGTGTGGTTGGGCTTATGTGTCACTTCCTAATCTTTGTGTGGTTGGGCTTATCTCAAACTCCCTGTCCTCTGTAATTTGTTTTAATAAACAAGAGGCTTTTACCTTCTCAAAATCTGGCCTTGTTCGACTGCATAACAGGGCCCTGGTCAAATAAATCTCTCCTAAAGAGTCAGGTTTTTGACAGGGTCCCCAATGATGATGATGAGGAAGATGGTGGATATTTTCACACAGACTCTATAACTCCCTGTGCTCCCTTTCGATCCTTGAGGCCCCTTGCACTTGGCAGAGGGGCGTGGGAAGGGAGAAGGCTGTGAAGAGCAGCTTTGGCATTTGCCTGGGCCTGAGGAGACCAAGCCAAGCACCAGCAGCAGGGTGTGTTCGCCCCCTTGGAACACAGGACAGAGCCGGATTAACTCTGTCCAGCTGAGAGCCCAAAATGCCTCTTGAAGAGCTGTGATTTCAAAGGCCTTTATGCACACATTAATGCTGTCTTCCCTCTCTGGTGTGTTTGAACTCTTGGCAAGATGTGTTTGCCTCTCGCTTGCTGGAAGCTGCTCTGCTCCAGGGCCGGCACCCAGCTGGGCTGCGCGGGCCGGGCACCGGGGAGAGCCCTTCCCTGAGCACTTGGCCGGGCTTGGTGTGTCCAGGGCTGCGTCAGAGACCCGAGCCATTGGATTCCATCCAACCAGGAGCACCTTGGGTGAGGAGGTGGCAGCATGGCCAAGAGCCCTTTGTGACATGCTGCAGCAGGGTCACCAAGGAACCGAGTGGGATGGGGTGTTGGAGCAGCCCTTTGTGACACGCGCTGACATAGGTGCTGGTGGCACCGTGGCCACGCCAGAGCACTCGGTGCTAGCGACGGGAGAGGACGGTTCAGAGCAGTGCTGTGAGGAGACCCCGCACAGCCGGCTCGTTCCTTGCCTACCCGAAGCATTTCCGAGGTGTTCCTCCTGCGGCTGGCCTCACGGCCAGACCTCAGGACTCGTTAACAGAGGATTCCGAGGCATTTCCCATCCCTGCGGCCGGTGCCTTCGTGGCCAGGCCGTGGGACTTGGTGACCACCATCTTTCACCAGAGGTCTCCTGTCACTGTGGCAGGAGCTCTCCAGAACAGAGCACTTGCTGTCCTGCAGTCTTCCCGAAGCTCCTCTGTCGCAGGTGCCTGCAAGGCAGGACTGCGGCACTCGCTGACTCGGACCTTTGACGGGGCATCTGTCTCGAAGGTGCCCTCGAGGTCAGAGAGCGGGATGGCGGGCAGAGTGCTCCGCCTGTTCAAGGGGCTTCGGGGGAAGAATGGCCCTGCAGCTGCCCCAGTGCAGCAGAGCCCTGCAGAGCCAAAGCAGTTACAGCCACTGCAGGACGGTGAGTGGCAGAGCTGGGCCCCAGGGCATGTGCCTGAAGCTGGCCTGGCCCCGTCCCGTCACATTCCATCCGATTCCTTCCCATCCCATCCCATCCCATCCCATCCCAAACTGTGGACGTGGCCACTGACAGGATAGGACAGGGCTGGGGCTTCCCCACCAATGGCCGTGCTCAATCCCTTGGGGATCTGGGTCGCTGTCCCTGCCTGGAGAGCGCAGGGCTGGGTTGTGTTCTCCGGCCTCTCCCCCGGCCCCTCAGCACTGTTTGTGCTCCCTCTCTGCCAGACCCAGCCAAGGACCAGACTGGAGAGCAGGAGCCCGCCCGTGGCTGCTTCCGCAGAGCAGCGAAGGTACCTGTGGCCGTTCCCACCTGGGCCAAGCCTGCTGGCACTGCTCGGCCATGCCCCGCGCCTGGAGCAGACCATGGAACGTCCCTCTCTTCCCGCCCTTCCTTCTGCTGCAGGCACTGCGGCGGATCCTGCGCCTTAGGCGCACAAAGACCGGCGGCAGCGCCACCAAGGGCAGGGCCCAGCCCGACTCCGGGCCCAGCCAGCGGCGGGCAGAGGCTGCTGCCAGCTCAGAGGATGCTGTGCCCACAGCAGCCTCTGAGCAGGCCATGGCCGAGGGCGGGGTGGAGACTGACATGGCCCTGACTGAGGGCATGGCCGCCACAGGCACCCAGGCTCAGGGCATGCCAACAACAGAAGAAATGCCAGTGCTGACCGGGACTCCAGCACCTGCTCTGGAGTTCTTCCAGGAGGGCGCTGCTTCTCCACAGCAGGTGAGCAGACTGGGGCCAGGGCTCCGGGCCTCACAGCATAACGTGGCCCCTCAAGCTATGTCTGCTGGGGCCCCTCTGCCTTTGAGGCCCTCCCAGTGAGTTGGGAAGGCAAGCACTTCTTGGGGGAAGCTGGCCATGTTGTTCCCTGGAACAGCACTCCAAGTCTTCCCCATGCCGCCTCCTCCAGGTGCTAGCCACGGTCGGTGACCTTCTGCAGAGGCTCGCGTCCTCTGCCACCATGGACGCCAGGCTGCAGATGGAGATTCTGAGCCTGGCTGAGCAACACCCTGCCCACGTGGTGATGAGTCTCCTATGCTGTGCCCCCACGTGTGACAGGTACGGGGCACAACTGCCTTGAGAGCTCGGTGCCCAGCGGCCAGTACGGCCCCTGGCCCTGTACAGCCTGTCCCGCAGGGTCTGCCAGACAGGCGGAGAGCTGCGGGAGCCTCGGGCCCTTCTCTTTCCGGAGCCTGCAGCCATGCTCCCTCCTGGCCCCTCATGGCACCGCGGCTCTATCACCCAGTCCCAGTACGGGGCACGGTGCTGACACACAGCTCTGCCCCACAGAGCCGCTGCTCTGATGTGGAGAGCCATCGGCACGTCAGAGGTGGCCGTGGAGGAGGTGCTACCCGTGCTGCTCTCTGCCATAGAGGAGCAGCCAGTGTACGGCAGCTTCTACTGCCACGGGGACAACGAGGCCATCTTTGCCCTGGCTGTGAGTTTCTAGAGCTGGCCTTTGCTGGCCCTACAGGTTTCCTCTGCAGCAGCTCTCCATGCTTTCACCAGCCTGCAGCTCCCTGCCTGGGCTGAAAGCCGGCCTAGGGGCAGGCTCAGGGGCAGCAGGCCGGCTGCTCCCCCTGCCTCTGCCCTCAGGCCCTGCCTCAGGGACACCCTGGCACTGAGCGCTGCCTCGGGCTGCTTTGTCTCTTGCAGGCAACTCTGGTGCTCTGGAGGATTGCCCTCATGTCAGAGTGGCATTTTGCCATTCTCCTTTATTCTCCCCAAATCTTTGTGGCTCTGCTCTGGCAAATTGCCACCAGCACAGAGCGGATGCCAGGGGAGGTTGGGACCCGGAGCTTCTGGAGAGCGTGCCAGGAGGAACACGGCCTTCCCAGAAACCCCAGCAGGTGCCAGTCTCCCTTTCCTTCCCACGGCCTCGTGGTCAGGGCCAGTGTATACAGAGTGACCTGGCCTTTGCTCTACACACAGGATTGCAGCGCTGACCATGGAGCTTCTGCTCTCCACACTGGGCTTTGACAAGAAGCTGGTGGCTCTGGAGAACAAGCAGGTCTGGGAGAAGCTGCTCTGTGCTGACACCCAGCACGATGCAGCGGCTCTGCTGGCCAGGTGAGATCCCCTACTCCTGCCACCACCGCCAGCTGTTGTGCCCTGTGCCCACAGTGCCCCACACAGTCCCTGGGCTTGTAAGCGAGAGGGCCTTGCCTGGGCTTGTAAGCGAGAGGGCCTTGTCATCGAGGGAGAGCCGAGCAGACAGGAAAAGGCTGAGAGAGGAGGAAGCCCAGGAGCAGCCGTCTCCCAAGGGGCCCACGTGCCCTTGCAGAGTGCTGGGGGAAGATCAAACCTCTGCCAGTCACTCCCGGGACAGGTTTGCCCGCCGGCTCAGGGCCTTGGTGCCTTTTTCCCCTGACAGGGAGATGCGCCATGCCTTGACCCCCTTGTGTCCCTTCATGGCCTCGCACCTGCTCAGCCTGCTGGTCGGGAAGCAGCCACGCTGGCATCTGCCTGCCCTGGCCTTCTTTGTGGAGGTGAGCCTGATGGCCAGCACTGCCTGCCTGAGCTGCCTCCCAGCTCTGGGGCCTCTCGTAGCCGCAGCCGCCTGGGACGCTGCCCGCGCCCGCTGCTGCTGCCGCCTGGGCCCGGCCCTGTGCGGCTGCGGGCTCCTGCCAGCCGGCTCCCCTGACACTGCCCTCCTGTGCCTTTCAGCTCCTGCCGTGCCTGGACTTGAGCAAATACGGTCCCAGTGCCCTGCTGCTGCTATCCAGGCTCCTGCCCAGCCAGTGCAGGGACAGGCGGCGCCTGGCGCTCAGCGGCCTTGTGGTGCTCAGCCAGGAGCCCTCGCTGGTGAGAAGGGGGCAGCAGCTGAAGCCCCGCTGGCAGCGCGGGGCTGGGCATTGCCCACCTCTGGGCCTGGCTGGCCTTTGGCAGCAGATGCAGCTGCTCCCAGCTCTCCTGCCTCCCGCTTTCGCTGCCCCAGTGGCCCAACCAGCTGTGGGTGCTGCGGCCCTTCACGGCTTCACAGCACGGCCTCGTCTTGCACCCAGGACGGAGGAATACGTGGCCTGTATCCACACCTGGTGGAGAAGCTGACTGACCCAGACACAGAGATGGTCTGCATGAGCCTGTGTGTGCTAACAGAGATGCTCGAGGACAAAGACCTCATGCTACCCAGCGTCACCGCCCTAGAGCTGGCTGAGCCCCTCCTGCCACACTTTGAGAGTGTAAGGCTCTGTGCCCCCTGCCAAGGGCACTGGACGCTGCCTGGAAATTTTGGGCTCTCTGCAGATTTGGGCCTTTGCCCCAGTGGGCCTGAGGTAGTTGGTGTTTAGGACTTTTCCTTTCCTTCCAGGACAACAGCGACGTGCAGCTGCTCTCCATTCAGCTCTTCTGCCAGGTGATGGAGCTGGTAGTGGAAGAGAGGGAAAATCCTCTCACGAACATCGTCAGCCAGAGCCTGCTCCCTCTATTCTTGCGCTGGCACGATGATAACCCACATGTGGCCAAGGTGAGGTTTTGTGCGATGCTGCCGCACCCCTGGTAGGGGGCTCGGCCGCCTCCTGCCCCAGCGCCTGGCAGGCTCCAGCCTGCCCTGGCCATGGCACAGGGACACAGGTAAAGTGGCCCGGGCTCTGGTGCCAACTGCAGCTCTGTGCTGCTCTGCAGGCCTCTGGCGAAGCCCTGCTTTGTGCGGCACGCTTCCTGAGGAGGAGGGACCTCGAGGAGCTGCTGAGGACAGAGAGGCGGATGAAGTTCGCCGAGCACCTGGTAAGGAAAGCCCAGCAGCCCGAGCCCTGTCCCAGGTGCTCAGTGCGAGGGGGGTTGGAAGCGGCGGCCCTGCCCGGCTCCGCGCCAGGGCCTTCAGCCTTCAATCCCCACCCTGCTCCCTGCCCCGGGCCGTGCGGGTCGGCTCGGCCGGTGATGGGCACAGGAAGCGGCCGGCCAAGGGGCAGAGCTTGCGCCAAGCCTCCCCTGCCGGTGCTCCCCGCAGCTGCTGCAGGACGAGAGCCGAGTGGCCGAACACCTGCGCTGGGCACTGCCATACCTGCAAAGTCCAAAGAGGCCCGTGCGACGGGCGGCCATCAGGATCATCAGTGAGCCACCAGCCCTGTGCCCCTCCCTGTCCGTGGCCCGGCCGCTGCCCCGACAGCCAGAGCCCCGCCTGGGCCGCCGGAGCCGCCCCCGCCCTCTGCGCTGCCGCCGCCCTCCCGCAGCCGTGCCCTGGGGGAGCAGCAGGCGGCAGGGGCCGGCAGGAGCCCTTCCTTGCCAGGAGGGCGTGCGGCCACAGGGCTGGCAGCGCCCGAGTTGGGATGCTGTGCCGCCTGGGGCCACCACGGGCTCTGTCTTGCCAGGGCTGGCCGGAGCGCTCATGACCGGGCAGAAGGAGGAGCTCCAGGTCCTCACTGAGGGTGAGTCATGGCAGCCGCGTGGCAGCGAGGACCTCCGCGGGCAGCTGCACATCCCGGCCCCGCAGCTGCGCAGCATCCGTGTCCAGCACTGTCCGGCCCAAGCCCTTGTCTGCCGCTCTCTCCTGGCCTTGGCAAGAGCTGTCTGGGGTGGCCCTGGTAGGAGGCTTTCCTTGGATTCCCTCAATCTGGCCTGTGACTATGCTTCCATTCCTCTCTTTTCCAGCACTTCAAGCCCTAAGGGAAGACGAGAGCCCATGGTGCATTAGGATAAAGATTCATAGGACATTTGAAAGAAGACCTGCAGAACTTCATTCATCTGCTGGATCAGAGGCACCAGAATCCTTTGATGATTTCAAGTTCCCATTAAGGATGGAAGCACCTGAGGAGCAGGATGAACCCTGTGGAGCTCCAGGCACAGCTCTCGCTGATCAGAGCTGAGCCTGTGGAAGCTCCAGGCAACCTGCCATCTCTCTCCCTCTTGGCAGCTCCTTCCTGGCAGCCCTCAGACCCTGCCCATTCCCTCTTTTCCTCCAAGCTCACCCCTTCCCTTCCCTTCCCTTCCCTTCCCTTCCCAAATCTTCCCAAACCTTCCCAAACCTTCCCAAACCTTCCCAAAACTTCCCTTCACAAACCTTTCCTTCTTAAACCTTACCGTCTCAAACCTTCCCTTCCCTGCTCTGACCTGCCCTTTCCTGCCCTTCTCTTCCCTGAACTTCCCGTCCCTGAACTTCCTGTCCCTGAACTTCCTTGAACATGCCTTCACAGAGCTTCCCTTCCTTTCCCTTTACTTTTCCTTTTCCCTTTCCCTTTCCCTTTCTCTTAGTAAACACTTTGGCTTTTTCCAAAGCCCTAAGCTGGGAGCACCTGCAGAGCAGGATGCACCAGCTGGAGCTCCAGGCACAGCTGGCGCTGATCAGAGCTGAGCCTGTCAGAAGCTCCAGCAGCTCCTGCCATCTCTCTCCGTTTTGGCAGCTCCCTCCCTGCAGCCCTCAGGCCCTGCCCATCCCCTCTTTACCTCCCAGCTCCCCCCTTCCCTTTGCTTTCCCTTAATAAACACTTTGGCTTTTCGCTTGACCCGCCTCTCCGCGGAGCTGATGCGGCGCAAAACCTGAGCCCGGGCACACGCAGGGCCCTGCTGCCCCTCTCCTCCACGCTGCCTTCTGTGCACGGACACAGAGGAACAAGGGCAGCTCAGGCTGCAAAGCTCCCTGTGCCGCTGCTCCAGCAAGGAGCCTGGGGTGGACAAGAGCCAACTTGAGGATGCTCTGAAGCCAGCCCTGAGGGTTTCCATGGCAAGCATCCCCCGAGGGCAAAGGAGCTTGCAATGCCGGAGGTTTCACAAGGAGCTTCCTGCAAGCACAGCAATGCTCCATCCCTACCCAGGGACAGGAAGAGGGCAGAAGCAGAGAGCAGCGTGGCCCAGCAGGGAGCTTTGGCTGTGCCTAAAAGCAAAGGGAGCAGCAGCAGCAGGGAGGGGCTGAGACTCAGAGGCGGGAGCGTCGCTGTGGCCGCAGCGCTGTCAGGCGGTGCCTGCACGCTGGGTGCGGCTCTGCTCTCCCCACAAGCGAGGAAGCGCAGCCCTGCCTCAGAGGCAGTCAGAAAGGCAGGCAAGCGAGAGCAGGGCCAGGGGAGCCTTCCCATCTCTCTGGGCCGTGGCTGCACAGCATGGGCTGTGCTGAGCCCAGAGCCGGCCAGCTTGTGCTCTGCTGTGCCAAGAGCGTTGTGGGCGGGCAGGAGAAGGGCTGCGTGCACAGCGGGGAAGGGGCTGCCCAGAGCCTCCTGCGGGAACAGGGCTCCGCTCCCGGGCTGGGAACAGCCTGCTTTTGCTGCCCTGAGCGCGGGCAGGAGCTCAGGCACCTGAAGAGGCAGCTGGCAGCTCTTGTGTTTCTAGGGGGCTCAAGTGAAACAGCTAAACTTGCTGATTTTACCCAAGTGTTGGTAATATACAGAAAAGAAACCAATTGAAAAGCAGGCAACCCAGAAATCCCTGTCATTGAAACAAGATGCTGCTTTAAAACAACGAGTGATGATGCTTCCCCTAAAAAAGAGCCTTGGTCTAATGAAATTGGTATCAGGGCCCATTATAAGGCTTTTGTCTCACTGGGTCTGACTCTGAGAGTGGAAAAAGCCCAGGGACAACTGAAGCATTCAGTGCCCAAATTTAGTGAAAATATTTTGTACTTCTGCACGGCAGAAGTCCCCATCTCAGCAGGTCAGCCCAAGCTCCCTTTGTTCATTCAGCTTCTTTTACAAATCAATATGTCAATGAAATTTGACGTGCATTAAAAGCAGATTTCAGTCTTTTCTCATGACCAGAGTGTAGGTAAATACCTGCCTTGGAGATAGATGCTTGTGGAATCCCACCAGGAATGCTAGAGCACTACACAGAAATGTTATTTCAAGGGAGGGTTTGTAGCTCAGAGAACAAATGTACATGAATGATGGCATCCCTTGCATGGATTGATTGACTCTGTGGAGTTTTTCTTTTCCTTTTTATAACAATTCTACTGTAAGCAATTTGTTGGAATCCACCTCGCTGCTGTGAGTGTACTTTTGTACAATTCCACAGCTCAAAAAAAACCTCCTGAAGTCATTTAATATCTGCTCCAGATCTTTGAATTGAAGATTAAGTTCCCACAAGAAAATCAAGACCAAACTGTATTTTCAGTCAGGCCATTTTCCAGAGAAACAAGAAACACTTTTTGATGTGAGATAAACTGTGATCATTTGCATGAATAAAAACAGTGTCAGTACAATTATTTCTCCTGGATGCAGAGAATGATCCATTACAAAGAAGGTCTCTTGGTTAGAAATGCATTTTTTTCAAAGCTCTCTTCCTTTTTGGTAAGATTTGGTAGGATTGTTTGTGGCAAAATGCTTACCTGAATATTGTTTAGCCATTCCAGGAGCAGCAAAAATGATGATATGCTGGCAGAATTATTGATTATCAGTCTTTATTTTCTTATGGGTTCACTTTTCACTCCATTCCCCCTGCTCACTGATGAGACTTTTCACTTACTAGCATTTCAACCCCTGATTTTCCTGACCTCCTGAGATTTCTGTTAAGTTTCTGTGGGTAAAATTCCTTCTAGAAATGACCATATGCTGACTTCATATGATCATTATTATCTTGCAGAGATAGTGCAGATTATATTCTTTACCATGGTCTCTTCATTACCATGGTCTCTCTCATTTTATATTTCCTCCATTGACTTCCTCTCATACAAGAATCTAAATCAGAGCTAATGTTAGTTAAAAATTTGGAATTTTAATGATTTTCTTTCAAACATCAATACATATTAATTAGAAATGTCTTTGTATAACTAGAACTCTGTTAACCTCCATTTCTGTAGACAAATAAAACCCCCAAAATTAAATCCCATGAAAGCTCTAAAGATTTTAGGGGCAAGTTTCCTGTTGTCCCTTCCATGAAAGTGAAAATTATTGATGTCTGCTTTGTGAAATCTAATTCCGTTGATATATGAACAGAATTCAGTTCCACTTTTTCTCTTTTTTTTTTTTTTTTATCTGCATAGATTGTGACATGCATTATATTAGCACACATATATGTTTTTTATGTATTTTTAACATACATTCTTTTTATACTGGTTTGGAAACCACCAATACCTCAATATGATGAGGTAGGGTTAAATATTTATTTTTCTTTTTTGAAATGGTCTTTCTACTGCCTTTTAGATCTTTGAAAGTTTCCTGACATTTTACAAGAGGAAAGCCACAAAATGTTGTGATTTCTGTAACAAATCCTATTTTTCATTTCAGGATTTGTCTAGGAGAGGAAACCTGCACCTGCACATTTCTCTTCTCAGAAATGTGCTAATATTGCTGCTACCAGGTCTCAGCATCTCAGACTTCCACACAAGGATTTGAAACCTGTTAAGCCCCACATAAAATTTATTTTCTCTTTCCCCATAGCTCTAAAAGCCTCAACATTTGACTTAGATTGTAAAAGAGGAAGAGAAGAACTTCAAGCAAATCGGAGATGTGGAGTTAATAGGAAAGTGAAGAAATTAAAACATAAAAAGAGAAAGAAAAAAGAAAAGAAAAATTTAGGCCATTCCTGAGGAAATATCACATCAAAGAACTCTTTTCAGACATTTCCCAAATGGAAATTTCAAAGGTGTAGAACTTTATTAATTTATTTTATAGATAGCAAAACATAATGGGTGTATAGAAAGAATAATTTTGGAGTGACAGAACTTTAGACAATTCCCTCTGAGCTGATTTTTTACTAATAGGGATTTTAAAGAACTATCTCAAAAATAACAAATGGTTTGGTTTATTGATTGATTTCTTTTTGTCTGCATGGATTTGACATGATTATGCAACAAGTTATGTAAAGACATTGTTTACAAACAGCCAGTAGCTTTCAAGATTAATTTAAAATAATAAATAATATAGATACAATAGGGAGACATCTTTAAAGAGGAACCCCTAGATTTAGTTGGAAGAGAAAATAGTATTCTAATACTAGTTTTATTTTTAAAAGTCCAATTTGACATGCAAAAAAGAGAAGT